>NW_007218900.1:0-5997 GCF_000164805.1 Carlito syrichta | reverse complement strand
TATTTATATTAAGGAAAAAAATAGATATCATCCCCAAATCCAAAGACAGGGAATATTATGGTTCTTTTAAACAGTTATTTTCACTAAAAATTATATTGACTTAGAATAATGAAGAAAGAGATGCTTATATGTTATTGAGTAAAATATCAAAATAAATTTAAATTATTATATTTCAAGCTTAACTATAACCATTAAAAAAGATAGGAAAGAAATGGACCAAGATATTAGTTTTCATCTTGATAGGATTATCAGTTGTTATTTTTCTCTCTTTAATGGCATATGTCTAGAAAACTCTCCATTATGAACTAGTATCACTTTTGCATTTAAAAAATAAAAAGTACGGGGGGGGAGGAAATTCTATGCCCTTTCTAATGGATTTTACTGATCTATCATCTCTTTATTTCTGGCATCAGAAATCATCAAGCACGCACTCGATGTACTGATTTCTGGGCTAAAAATTCCTGTAATGGAAGATTTTCTCCTCCCTCCTCTAACCTATTATGGATTTGTTTAGCTCTGATTATGATAGCATTTCTGATTAAGCTCATCTAGCTGATCAGTTCTGCCTTCTGATGGAGTCCATGTCAAACTTTACCAGTTTGAAAAGAAGTCTCATGTTCTTCCCTGTCCTACACAGGCTTTCGGCTCCTTCCTAAACAGCCACCCTCAAGTCATTCATTCAGTTAATAATTAAGAACTATAACTTGTGCTAGGCTCTGAGACTGAGCCATGAGCAGAGCTTAGGGTCCACTGAAAGGACACGTGTTCCTACACAGTGTCATGTGCCATGATGGGGCACACAGGGGTCTGGGTGGCACTGAGAAAGAAATTTCACTGGAGGAATATGGGAGGTCAGGAAGGCTGCTCCAGAAAAACACCTTTAAACTGAGAACCAGGAGAAGTAAGAGGGAAACCAGGAAGAGGTGGGGGTACAGGGAGGAAGGCTCTAGGAAGGCAGGTTACTCTTAGAGAGACAGGCAGCACCATCCTTCACTCCTCATGAGTCCCTGCTTTGTCATGGTCACTTCATCTTGCAAGCTGCTTAAAGGCAAAGACAGTTTTATTAAAAGCTGATTTCCTCCCTCTGTCTGCACTAAAAACCTAGCCCAGTTTACAGAACATAGTGAGCCATTGTGGATTTTTGTTAGACAAGTGAATAAAGGAATACAATAATCCTGGGGCTATTTGATGAAAGTTCGTACTATATTGTTGAGTGCTGAGTATAGAAGAAATGTCATCTGCATCTGTTTAAATGTGTCTTCATTTTTCTGTCTTTATTTTTTTGATTAAAAAATAAACTAGAGTGGGAAAGAGAAGGGAGAGAGAAGATTCACCTTCCCAAGGTGGGGGAGGGGGCCAAAGGAAGCATGGCAACAGCCATAGCTCCAAGAACACATAGCCACACCAGAATCTAGCAGGGCGACAGCTTTTTCTTCTTTAAATGTATACATCAAGGCTTCATGATTGCTTAGAGTTCCAGTATGCCATAAAATGTACCATCATTCTCATATACTTGACCATGGTTTTAACTCATTATGTTATTGGTGTTCATCATCCCATGACACAATTATTAACCTTCTTTTTCTTCCATTTCAATTAACTCATTTATTTGCAGGAGGGGAAAGGAACAAATTATGTAAACTTTGCAACTAAGACTTTCTAGACCCTCAGTTTCTGTCTCTGGCATTGGCCACTGATTCTAGTTTCATGAGTGTCTGCTGTGGTTTGAATGTGCCCCTTCCAAAATTCAAGTGTTACCAGTGTTATGGCATTAAGAGGTTGGGCATGTAAGCAGTGATTAGGCCATGAAGGATACTCTCTCATGAAAGGGATTAGGTGACCTTTGAAAAAGGCACATTGGGTTGGGCACGGTGGCTCATACCTGTAATACCAGCACTTTGGGAGGCAGAGGAAAGAGGATTTCCTGAGCCCAGGGTTTCTAGTCCAGCCTGGGCAACTTGGCAAAACTGCATCTCTACATAAATTTAAAAAAATTAGTCAGGTATGGTGGCAAGTGCCTGTGGAACTACTTGGAAGGCTGAGGCAGTATTGCCAGATCTCCACATGCTGATGCTGCAATGACTGTGAGCATGACACTGCACTCCATCCTTGTTGGCAGACACTCCTATAAAGAAAGAAAGAAAGAAAGAAAGAAAGAAAGAAAGAAAGAAAGAAAGAAAGGAAGGAAGGAAGAAAGGAAGAAAAAGAAAGGAAGGAAGGAAGGAAGGAAGGAAGGAAGGAAGACCCAATGAGATAGACTTAGTGACTTGTGCCTGTAATTCCAACATTTTGGGAGCCTAGGTGGGAGGATCATTTGGGCCCAGGAGTTTGAGACCAGTCATGACAACATAGTGAGACTTTATCTCTATAAAGAATTGTAAAAACATACCCAGTCATGGTAGAGTGTTTGTAATCCCAGGTACTTAGAATGCTGAGGTGGAAGGATCACCTGAACAAAGGAGGCCAGACTGTGGTAAGCTGGGTGTATGCCACTGCATTTTAGCCTGGGCAATAGAGTGAGATCCCAACAACAACAACAGGAACAACAAAATGACAATGAAGAGAGTTCGCCCTCCCACCTGCTACCGTGTGAGGACACAGCATTGCTCCTCTCTTGGGGATGCAGTGTACTAGGTACCATCTTGGAAGCAGAGCCCAGACCCTCACTAGAAAGTGAACCTACCAGCTCTTTGTTTTGGGGGATTTCCAGACCCTAGAACTATAAGAAAATAGAGTTCTGGTCTTTATAAGTTACCCAATCTATCGTACTCTGTTACAGCAGCATTGAACAGTGTACCATTCTGGAGGTAATCTGAGCTGTGCAAATGTGCACATGTGCTCTTTATTTTCACAGGTAGGAGCAGAGCAGACATGAGCACCAGCCAAGAATTCAGACAACTTCTGTGTTCTGTGTTCTGAGCATGCAGGGCTGTTTCTGCAAAGTGAGTTCAGTCAAGACAGGAGGGTACTGGATAGAATCCACACAACCAGAGAAGGGGAGTAAACATTCATTATCCCTGTGATCCTCTAGGTTGTGGAAGAGACAAGGGGCTTGCTCATTTGCTGGGTGCTAAACGTTCTAGTTCGGTGTTCAGCAACAATAAAGTAAAAATTTGCCCTGGAGCAATCGAGTCTGCCCAGGTGTTTATCACAAATTAGGAACAAGAGGGTAAGGTTTAAACAATACAGTGATTTTGCTTTCAAGTCATTATAAATGTTACCACAGTGCTCAATTCTACAATGAAATAGACAACATTGACCCTCAGAAACTTACAAACTAATTAGCCAAAAGAAATCAATGAAAATATTCCATAGTTAAGTTAAAAATTATAAATGTATTAATACAGGTAATTGGAAACTAGGTAAAGATTTTAAGTAACAAGAAACTAGACACAAACCAACAGCACAGTGTGATTGTAAACTGAATTCACAGACATCTCCTTATTTAGAGACACCACCTACACTCACTGTAATTCTGAGTGAATATTTTAAGCCAAGAATTTCCAAATAAGCTGTCTTTGAGAGGATTAAAATTTTTTTGTCACACAAAGGTCAGCATTAGCAGCTTATATATTTAATCAGGAGAAGGCAAGGCTTAAAGGGCACAAGATATAACACTGGGCTTCAGCTAGTTGAAAGGTCATTTGAAAGAGCACATAGACTCCTGTGACTTTATTGCTGAGAACAGAACTTGTTCAGAGGATAAAATGTACTAGGTGCTATGGTTTAACAGTGTCACTTAAAATTCATGTGTTGTCAACTAAATCCCCAATGCAACAGCACTGAGTGGCAGGGCCTTTGAGATGTGTTAGGTTATGAGGGCTCTTCCCTCATGAGAGGATTAATGTCCCTATAAAAAGGGCTTGTGGGAGTAGGCATGCCGTCTCTTGCTCTTCCATTCTTTTGACACATGAGAGACAGATTTACTCTCCTCAGAGGATGTAGCAATTAAGGTGCCACCTTGGAAGAAGAGATTGGGGCCCTCATCAGACACCAAACTACTAGCACCTTGTTCTTGGACTTCCCAGTTCTAGAACTGTGAGAAATAACTTTCTACTCTTTATATAAATTACCCAGTCGCAGATGTTCTGTTATAGCAACACAAAACAAACTAAGACACTAGGAAACCAATTTTTAATCAGCACATCAACAAAATTACTTACAAATAGAGCTACACCTCAATAGCTGGGTGGTCAAGTAAGAAGAAGTCCCCATAAACATGAAACAATGACTATGAGACATGAACAATAAATTATGATGAATGAGCACATGTTACTACTAGAACAAGACAAAGCTTATATAATTAGACAGCAATAAAATATTTATTTTATTTCAAAATTTTCACTGTATTTTTTTAATCTTCTCATTCAGTTAGGAATCTGTTTCTCACACCTGAAGAGGGGGTATGTTAAGGCACACAAAGGAATTGACTTTGTTTTCAAAAGCATAAACTGAAAGGAGAACTTTCAGGGTCTGCAGAAAAGGTAAAAGAGAAAATATGTTTCCCAGGAAAGAGTCCTATTTATTTATTTTTAAATGAGGAAGGATGCCAGGGGTGGGTGGAGAAGGTTACTTCAGTATTAGAAAGAGGCAGCATTGCAGAATTTTCTGACCCCGGTACTACTGAATTTATAGAGACCAAGAAAAATATGACCAAAAGCAATCAGACAAGGAAAGGGAAATAACCTAATACCATAAAGAAACTGATGGCCTGAGGAGGAAAAACAAGAAGAAGATCTGGAGCAAAAGAAACAAATGGAAATTAGGGGTATCCACATAGGAAAAGAGGAAGTCTAGTTATCCATCTTTGCTAGTAATATTGACACACATGCATGAAGAAGCAAATTGACACTGAAGGGCATCCTTATCTGTTCCTCTCCTTGCTGGTGACTGCTGGGAAGGAAGACCAGAAACAAGGCAGAGGTCCATTGAGGGTGAACTTTCTCTAACAGAAATCAATGCTACACAGGGAATTAGGAAACAAATCAATGCCCAGGCCAGTCCTCAAGGTCCTCAACCCTAGAAGAGTGATCTGCGTCCAAGCATTCTAACCAACACTCAGAACCCTCAGCTGGTCTTTCCCTCTACTCCCTCCCCATTCCCTTGGGCTACCAGGAAAAGTGGTGACATTAATGTCCTTCAGCCAGAGACCACCAGGAATGTACCTGTACTTGAACAAGGTGGGTTTATTACTGGTTAAGTGAGGGAGGACACATACTAAAGGGAGCTGTGGGGTATCATCCCTAAGGGGATGTCAGAAAGGACTTAGAGGACTTGGGGTTGTATTAGGTGATGATCTGGGGAGGGATAAGGAAATGAGGCATTGTTCTGGGTTAGATCTTGTCAGGAAGCAGGAGTAATTCTATGATTCTAGGGAGTCTTAACAAATATTATCTAGAAGGGCATAAAATAATCTTAAACTTTAATGGTTAAAGTTATCATTGGTGAAGAAGGTTAGAGCTGTAGGTAGTGAGAAAGCAGTAGCCATTCATCCTAGCTAGGATAAAGAGATAGATAGTGATTTCAACAATGTACATGCTTTGCCTGCGCTCAGTGGTCTTGTTTCTGTCTTGACTAGTGTGGGAACAAAATAGTCTTGTCTGATACAGATGTTCTCTGCAATTGTTTATGTTCACAAGGGAACACCAACATCTAGTGTCTAACACCAGGCCAGCTCCTGGCTATCAGAGGCTGCTTTTATTCCCTCAGAGGAATGCAAAATAGCCAGTGGTCATCTTATAGCTCAACAAGAAAACAAACAGTTCTCAGATGAGCTGAGAAGAAAGTCAAGAAGTTATCCATCAAGTAATGACATAAAATTGAAAAGCAATTTTTAATTACATTAAAAAAAAAAACAAAAGTAAGAACTAAAAGTTTATAAGAAAAAACATTTTGCATGACAAAAAGAGGACAATCACAGTCGAAAGGACAAATGAGAAACGGGAAATACATTTGCAACTTGCATCATAGACAAAGGGCAACTATCTCTAATATAAA
>NW_007218899.1:0-498 GCF_000164805.1 Carlito syrichta | reverse complement strand
AAAAAGATAGGAAAGAAATGGACCAAGATATTAGTTTTCATCTTGATAGGATTATCAGTTGTTATTTTTCTCTCTTTAATGGCATATGTCTAGAAAACTCTCCATTATGAACTAGTATCACTTTTGCATTTAAAAAATAAAAAGTACGGGGGGGGTGAGGAAATTCTATGCCCTTTCTAATGGATTTTACTGATCTATCATCTCTTTATTTCTGGCATCAGAAATCATCAAGCACACACTCGATGTACCGATTTCTGGGCTAAAAATTCCTGTAATGGAAGATTTTCTCCTCCCTCCTCTAACCTATTATGGATTTGTTTAGCTATGATTATGATAGTATTTCTGATTAAGCTCATCTAGCTGATCAGTTCTGCCTTCTGATGGAGTCCATGTCAAACTTTACCAGTTTGAAAAGAAGTCTCATGTTCTTCCCTGTCCTACACAGGCTTTCGGCTCCTTCCTAAACAGCCACCCTCAAGTCATTCATTCAGTTAATAA
>NW_007218898.1:0-774 GCF_000164805.1 Carlito syrichta | reverse complement strand
TAAAATATGAAGGGCATGTGATTTTATACTTCTTTCAAATATAAAAGGGAAACCTTTCTCTAAGAATTGCACATATGTAACATTTAATCAAAATTAACAAGCAGAAAGTACACAGTGCCAAGAAATGTTCACAAATTTTAAGAATTAAAAAAGCTGTGCTAAATTATGGTACTCTTTTAGTTTCTAAAATTTTTAAGATTTACTATGCTTTCTGCCTTTTGTATAGCACTTACATTGAATCTCAAGGTTCAGTTTTCTAAGAATGATATAGATCTGGAATCTCAACAAGTGTCAACTTATGCCGAAAAAAACATTCAAAATTTATGTGAGAAACACTGTAGTTGTCAATTTTGAAGGCAGAATTTCACCATGTATTTCAACATATTAAAAGGAAAAGGAGTATTCATTGGAATATTATACAATACTTAAAAAATCAATCCCTGCATAATGAAAATTTCTATGCCAAACCCTGAATTGTAATCATTTTTAAAGTAAAAAAATAAAAATAAAAAGTAGAATAAACAAATAAAGTCAATTGCATGTTTTACAACTTTCATTTATTTATTTAATTATTTATTTTAATTTTTAAAAAAATGTCGGGTACATTTCAGAGTAAGATATAAAAACATTGATTATGCAGGGTCCTTGGTTTATGAGGTATGCCCCTCCCTTGCTTAGCAGTATCCCTCCTCTGCCAATCTCACTCCTCCCCCTAAACATTTTTCCATTACTGCCAATCACTTTCTTACATCACTATAAGTGATCAAGTCAGCT
>NW_007218897.1:0-787 GCF_000164805.1 Carlito syrichta | reverse complement strand
TTTAGTTTCTAAAATTTTAAGATTTACTATGCTTTCTGCCTTTTGTATAGCACTTACATTGAATCTCAAGTTTCAGTTTTCTAAGAATGATATAGATCTGGAATCTCAACAAGTGTCAACTTATGCTGAAAAAAACATTCAAAATTTATGTGAGAAACACTGTAGTTGTCAATTTTGAAGGCAGAATTTCACCATGTATTTCAACATATTAAAAGGAAAAGGAGTATTCATTGGAATATTATACAATACTTAAAAAATCAATCCCTGCATAATGAAAATTTCTATGCCAAACCCTGAATTGTAATCATTTTTAAAGTAAAAAAATAAAAATAAAAAGTAGAATAAACAAATAAAGTCAATTGCATGTTTTACAACTTTCATTTATTTATTTAATTATTTATTTTAATTTTTTAAAAAATGTCGGGTACATTTCAGAGTAAGATATAAAAACATTGATTATGCAGGGTCCTTGGTTTATGAGGTATGCCCCTCCCTTGCTTAGCAGTATCCCTCCTCTGCCAATCTCACTCCTCCCCCTAAACATTTTTCCATTACTGCCAATCACTTTCTTACATCACTATAAGTGATCAAGTTCAGCTCATGAGTGAGAACATATGGAACTCTCTTCTTTGTTTCTGTGATAAATCACTGAAAATGACCTACCTCATATCCAGCAAACGTTCTACAAAATCCTTGTATCTGTCCTTTTTTATGTCTCCATAATATTCCACTGTGTGTATACCACATTTATTTTATCCATTCCAGCTTTGATGGGCAACATGGTTGG
>NW_007218896.1:0-6202 GCF_000164805.1 Carlito syrichta | reverse complement strand
TTTTTTTTAAAGCAGTCTTCATTGAGAGGATTGAGAAACACCCAAACTGGGAGGGAACCTGAAGGGGTTGCCCACGAGGTAGTCTTTTATTATTATGATCAAGGATTCCTGTTGGAGTTTTGGCTATTCATGATTGTTTATGATTTCATTTGAATTCTTCATTGTAATTTCCAGGCTGAGAAGAATGATGTTAACTTAATGGTTATTTCATTGAATCTGCAGATTGACTAAAAGGCTGATTTTTACATTAAAAGATGTAAGTAAAGTCAGGGAAACAAGCATGTCAAAGGGTTATTTATGAAATCAACGTCAGAACTTTGACATCATAATAGGAGGGATCTTGTATACTTAGCAAAACTTAGGCTTCAAGCACTTGTGTACACTGTTCTGCCAAATGCGGTATATACGGATTTCATTCCCAAAAAGTGAAGAGAACCATGGGTTCACATAGTGAACACATTCAAAAATTTCTCCAGGGATAAATGGCCATTCAAGAATCGTGTAAACGAGGTTGTCTTATTTTTTTTAAAGCAGTCTTCATTGAGAGGATTGAGAAACACCCAAACTGGGAGGGAACCTGAAGGGGTTGCCCACGAGGTAGTCTTTTATTATTATGATCAAGGATTCCTGTTGGAGTTTTGGCTATTCATGATTGTTTATGATTTCATTTGAATTCTTCATTGTAATTTCCAGGCTGAGAAGAATGATGTTAACTTAATGGTTATTTCATTGAATCTGCAGATTGACTAAAAGGCTGATTTTTACATTAAAAGATGTAAGTAAAGTCAGGGAAACAAGCATGTCAAAGGGTTATTTATGAAATCAACGTCAGAACTTTGACATCATAATGGGAGGGATCTTGTATACTTAGCAAAACTTAGCTTCAAGCACTTGTGTACACTGTTCTGCCAAATGCGGTATATACGGATTTCATTCCCAAAAAGTGAAGAGAACCATGGGTTCACATAGTGAACACATTCAAAAATTTCTCCAGGGATAAATGGCCATTCAAGAATCGTGTAAACGAGGTTGTCTTATTTTTTTTTTAAAGCAGTCTTCATTGAGAGGATTGAGAAACACCCAAACTGGGAGGGAACCTGAAGGGGTTGCCCACGAGGTAGTCTTTTATTATTATGATCAAGGATTCCTGTTGGAGCTTGGTTATAGCACAACCAAATAATATTTTAGCACTTTCTTTTGTTTAGAAACATGTGGATGTTTTTAGTATTGTGTAACAGCCTTTGAGCAGTTTTTCCAACAGGATTTGTATATTGCTTTGGCTAAGATAATAATCAATTTTCCAGAATTTTCAATTATCTAAATTTTTATACTAATGCAGAACCCAAATATTACTACTTTGTAAATATCCATGTAATTTTGGTTCATATATATTGGGGCCCAAATTCTCTTTTTTCTGTGTGCCTCATTTTAAATTCTTAGTCATTAAAAGTATCAGATTAAGAGGATACTTTGTTACAGAGTATAGCATTATGTCTTAGGTATAGAAAATACTAGGGAATTGAATGGAAATACTCTTTTAAAAATATAAATTGTGTTAAAATATGAAGGGCATGTGATTTTATACTTCCTTCAAATATAAAAGGGAAACCTTTCTCTAAGAATTGCACATATGTAACATTTAATCAAAATTAACAAGCAGAAAGTACACAGTGCCAAGAAATGTTCACAAATTTTAAGAATTAAAAAAGCTGTGCTAAATTATGGTACTCTTTTAGTTTCTAAAATTTTTAAGATTTACTATGCTTTCTGCCTTTTGTATAGCACTTACATTGAATCTCAAGTTTCAGTTTTCTAAGAATGATATAGATCTGGAATCTCAACAAGTGTCAACTTATGCTGAAAAAAACATTCAAAATTTATGTGAGAAACACTGTAGTTGTCAATTTTGAAGGCAGAATTTCACCATGTATTTCAACATATTAAAAGGAAAAGGAGTATTCATTGGAATATAAAACAATACTTAAAAAATCAATCCCTGCATAATGAAAATTTCTATGCCAAACCCTGAATTGTAATCATTTTGAAAGTAAAAAAATAAAAATAAAAAGTAGAATAAACAAATAAAGTCAATTGCATGTTTTACAACTTTCATTTATTTATTTAATTATTTATTTTAATTTTTAAAAAAATGTCGGGTACATTTCAGAGTAAGATATAAAAACATTGATTATGCAGGGTCCTTGGTTTATGAGGTATGCCCCTCCCTTGCTTAGCAGTATCCCTCCTCTGCCAATCTCACTCCTCCCCCTAAACATTTTTCCATTACTGCCAATCACTTTCTTACATCACTATAAGTGATCAAGTTCAGCTCATGAGTGAGAACATATGGAACTCTCTTCTTTGTTTCTGTGATAAATCACTGAAAATGACCTACCTCATATCCAGCAAACGTTCTACAAAATCCTTGTATCTGTCCTTTTTTATGTCTCCATAATATTCCACTGTGTGTATACCACATTTATTTTATCCATTCCAGCTTTGATGGGCAACATGGTTGGTGCAATGTTTTTTGCAATTGTGATTAGAGCTTCAAAAAAACATACTGGTGCAGGTATCTTTTTGGTAAAATAATTTAAGTTCCTCCAAGTATATTCTCGACGGGGGATTTACTGAGTCACATGGTAGATCAACATCTTGTCCCTTTAGAAGCCATCACACTGTTTTCCAAAGATGTTGCTCTACTTTTCAGTCCACATGCAGTGTAGAAGCATATATTTCTTCCCAAATTCAGACCTGCATCTGTTATTGTGTTTTTTGTTAATGATGGTCAGTCTTACAGGGGGTATGTGGTATTTCAAAGTGGTTTCATTTGCATTTCTTTGATGATGAGTGAGGCTGAGCAATTTTCCTGTGTCTGCTGGCTGCCCATATCTCTTCTTATGAAAAGTGTCCAATCACGTATATTGCACACTTTTCAAAGGGAATATTTGTCTGATTTTTCTGAGTGTTTGAGTTTCTTGTAGATCCTAGATGTTATGCCTTTTTACAGATACATATGTGGAGAATGGTTTTTACCATTCTGTTGGCTGTATCCCTGCTCTTCTGATGGTTTCCTTTGTTTTGCAGAAGTATATTAATTTGATGAGATCCCACTTGTCTAACTTACTTCTTAAGGCATGGGTATTTAAGGCCCTGAAGAGGACTTAGTTTCTGGTTCCAGTTTCCCTAATGGTGTCTCCTGTGTTTTCTAAGATTATTATAATTTGGTGTTTTACGTTTAGGTCTTTGATCCATTAAGAGGTAATGTGTATGGTGATGGATAGGGGCCCTGTTTCAATCTTGTGCATGTTTTCTGCCTCTTCCCAGCACCATTTACTGAAAATATTCTCCATTAACCAGTGGGTCTTGGAGGTTTTTTCAAAGATGAGCTTGTTGGGAATTTGAGGATTTCATTCTCTGTCCTGATCAATTGGGCTATGGACCTCTTCTTGTACCAATACCAGGCTGAGTTGATTCCTGTAAATATATAATAAAGTTTGAAGTATGGAATTATGATAGCTCCTGCTTTGTGTCTTTTGATTAGATTCTGTTGCCTATTCATGATTGTCTATGGCTTCATGTGAATTCTTTATTGCAATTACCAGGTCTGCGAAGAATGATATTAACTTAATGGTTATTTCATTGAATCTGTAGTTTGACTAAAAGGCTAATTTTTACATTAAAAGAGGTAAGTAAAGTAAGGTATACAAGCATGTCGAATAGTCATTTATGACATCAGCCTCAGAACTTTGACAACATAATGGGAGGAACCTTGACTACTGAGTAATCTTTATGCTTCAAGCACTTGTGTACAGTGTTCTGCTAAATGTGGTAGACATGGTGGATTTCATTCCCAAGAAGTAAAGAGAACCATGTGTTCACATGTATCCAAAAATTTCTCTAGGGATAAGTGACCATTCAAGAATCCTCTAAACGTGGTAGTCTTTTTTTTTTTAAAGCAGTGTTTATTGAGAGGACTGAAAATCTCTCAAACTGGGAGGTGACATTAGGGGGTTGCCCAAGAGGTCGCCTTTTATTATTAGGGTCACGGAGTCCTGTTGGAGCTTGGTTATAGCACAACCAAATAATATTTTAGCACTTTCTTTAGTTTAGAAAACTCGTGTATGTTTTTTAGTATTGTGTATCTGCCTTTGAGCAATTTTTTCTACAGGATCTGAACATTGCCTTTTGCAAAGATCATAATCAATTTTCCAGAATTTTCAATTATCTAAATTTTTTTTTTTTTTGGAGTTGGAGTCTCACTCGGTCGCCCAGACTGGAGTTCACTGGCCTCTCCCGGCCACTGCAGCCTCGCCTACTGGGGCCTGGCGATCCTTCTGCCTCAGCCTTCTGAGTAACCAGAATGACAGGCATGTGATATAAAAAAACGGTTAACTTTTTTAATTTTATTGTAGAAAAGAGGTCTCGAACCCGCAGGCTCAGGCAATCCACTCACCTCAGCCTCCCAATATCTAAATTTTTATACTAAATCAGAGCCCAAGTATGTACTAATTTGTAAATCTCCATGTTATTTTGGTTTATATATTTTGGGCCCCAAATTCACTTTTTTCTATGTGTCTCATTTTAAATGCTTGGTGATTAAAAGTATCAGATTAATTGAATACTTTGTTGCAGGGTACAGCATTATGTCTTAGGAAGAGAATATACTAGGATGTTCAATGGAAATACTTTTTTAAAAATATAAATTGATTAAAATATAAAGGGAACGTGACTTTATATTTTTTTCAAATTTATAATGGAAACTTTTCTCTAAGGATTGCACCTCTGTAACATTTAATCAAAATTAACAAGCAGAAAATCCAGAGAGCACCAAGAAAATGCACACATTTTTTCAGAATGGAAAAAGCTGTATTAAATTACTGTTTTACATTCTAAGATTTTTAAGATTAGGCATTATGCCTTCGGAATAGTACTTAGGTACACTGAATCTCAAGGTTCAAGTATCTAAGAATGATATAGAACTGGAATCTCAACAAGTTTCAATTTAGGCAAAACAAAACATTCAGAATTTTTGTGAGAATCACTGTAGTTGTGAATTTTGAAGGCAGAACTATACCACGTATTCTAATGTATTAAAAGGAAAAGGAGTTATCATTGGAGTAGTATACACTTCTAAAAAAATCAATACCTGCCTAATGAACATTTCTAGGCCCAAACCTGAATTGTAACAATTTTTAAAGTAAAAAAAGTAAAAAATATCGTAAACAGTCAATTACATGTTTTACAGCTTTCATTTATTTATTTATCAATTATTTATTTATTTATTTAATTTTTTAAGTAAACGTGGCGTACTATTCAGAGTTAGATATACAGTCATTGATTATGCAGGTTCTTTGGTTGATGAGGTATGCCCCTCGCTTCCTTAGCAGTATCCATCCACTGCCAACCTCTCCCCTCCCCCTAAACCGTTTTCCACGGCTGACAAATACTTTTTTTATAGCACTATAAATGATCAAGTTCAGCTCATGAGTGAGAACATACACAACTGTGTTCTTTGTTTCTGTGATAAATCAATGAAAATGACCTTTCTCATAAACATCAAACGTTCTGGAAAATCCTTATATCTGTCCTTTTTAATGGCTGCATAATATTCCACTGTGCATACACCACATTTATTTTATCCATTCCAGCGTTGATGGGCAACATGATTGATACCATGTTTTTTGTAATTGTGGTTAGAGCTTCAAGAATCATACTTGTTTAGGTATGTTTTCGGTAACATAATTTGAGTTCCTCCAGGTATATTCTCTACAAGGGAATTACTGAGTCACATGGTAGGTCAATGTCTTGTCTCTTCAGAAACCACCACACTCTTATCCAAATATATTGCTCAACTTTTCAGTCGACATGCAGTGTAGAAGCATTTATTTTTTCCCAAATCCTTACCAGTCTGTGTTATTATTTGTTTTATTAATGATGGCCAGTCTTACACGTGGTGTGTGGTATTTCAAAGTGGTCTCATTTGCATTTATTTGATGCTGAGTGAGGCTGAGCAATTTTCATGTGTCTTCTGGATGCCCGTATCTCTTCTTATGAAAAGTGTCCAGTCACCTATTTTGCACACGTTTCAAAGCAAATGTTTGTCTGATTTTAATTACTGTTTGAGTTCCTTTTACATCCTAGATGTTATGCTTTTTTTACAGATATATAACTGGGAGAATCCTTCTTCCCATTATGTTGG
>NW_007218895.1:0-9549 GCF_000164805.1 Carlito syrichta | reverse complement strand
GTAACTACTTTTCTATCTTTGACTGAAAGGTAATGTTAATACAATTGTTTGCCTATTTCTAGAATTATGGGATTGATTTATAAAATGAGCAGAAAATACTAACATCCAAATGCTAATACATGTGACAAAAAGGTGTAGGCTTTAAAAAAAATTACACAATTGGACACAGTTGGAGGAAGATGGAAAGTTTTGTGGTGAATTAGCTTTTGGCACACATTTTTGTAAAGCTTGTCAGCTGTGTTTTCATGTGTGAAAATTAAACAAAATATTAACAGGAATGAATGAAATACTAGAAATAAACTTTTGAAGGACTCTTCAAAATAAGAACTCAACTTATATTTATCTGGGAATGCTGTCATCATGAAGAATATCTAATATACGTTGTACACAACTTTTCTTGCTTTCTGTCTTCCCAAATATATATACAAAGGAATATTTATTTTGTAGAAAGTAGAAGACTGACTTCTTTTTTTTTTTCTCTTGGAGAGTTTGTTAAAAATGATTTTAAATTACAAAATCCAGGAAACAAGATGTAGTATCTTACATGATATCAGTTCTTAGTTCTGCAAGTTGGATAAACCATGGGGTAATGTAAAATTAATAAAAGCAACTATAAGCATCTGTTTGTACCTGCCTTGTTGAGTATTTCCACAGATACCACTAACTCTTCAGATTTTCAAAATATGAATTTGCTGTTAGGAAGTGGCAGCAGTTACTGATAGTGGTAAACATTGCAAAGTGCCTTGGCTATCTGAATAAATGGAAACAGATTGATAGCAAAATTTGACAAATTATAGAGGCAGAAAGTCAGAAAAAAGAATAAAAAATATTTTAATTCAGCTGAATTAAGAATTCTTAAGATTTATTGAGGTAAATTCTGTAGACAAAGTTTGCCATGTAGTTGTTCAAAGAACACCAGAGGAATATTGCGCTTCAGTTGTATACTTGACTATCATGGTAGGGCATAAGAAAGTTCATAAACAAGGACCCCAATTGACATCAAGAGTTTTATCAGACTATTCCATGTGCCTGCCTTACATTATACCTTCCTAGGGTTGTTTCAGTTCAAGCCCATCTGTGACTTAATCCTCTGCAAGTTATGGTGGTTGCATTAAGAAGATCCCAGAAGATTGGATAATGCAAAAGCCCCTTTGTAGGTTGAACATCAGCAAGTAGAATATGGACTCTAGGTTATCAAACTGTTAGGCTCCCACGTATGCAAAAGAAAAAATACCATTCCTGTCTGTCATCTGAGATTCATCAGAATAGTTTTCCAATTTCTCACCCCTTGTGAAATCTCCTGGTAATTTATTTCCAGTTTGGCTTTCTCTTTTCTTTATTATTGAAAACATTGAGGCCTCTGTCACCATTTTGGCTGTGATTCCATCAATACTTGACGTAGCTTGCAATGGCCTTTAATTTTTCTATGACTCAAAACTGGAGAAAAACATTGTAGGTCATTTTTCTTGAGGGGTTTTGCCTACTAACTCTGACTTGCTACTCTGTCTCACCACCACCTGTCAGCCCTTTGATACTCCAAGGTTTCTTGTGTTCCTTGAGCATTGTGATGATTGAGAATTAATGACAGTACTGTGGGCACTTACTGTAAGCACCTTTCTAGGGAAACTCTAAAAGCTGATGCATGCTCCACCATCTGTCTGAATTGTTCATTAAAGACCGTAGGTGAGAGCTCCCTACATGAGCACATGATATGGACACCACATGGCCCACTTGTGAGAATGTGTTGGCCCTTGACTATGGACTCTTCTTTGAATTTTTCTAGTGCTTCCTGTCTGCATGGCACACATACCTTTAATTGGCAACGTTAATCATTCTTTCAGATCCAGAGCTGTTTCTGCTCTGTAAACTACTTACTCCTTCTGGTAGCATAATTCCTCATGTTATCAGCCTGGGGATAGCAGTTTAAAAACTCTGTCCTGGAGGCTTTGCAAGTATCTTGTTTGTGGTTTTTTTTCCTTTGTTTGTTTACCAGATTTAAATAACGGGTAGAATTTTCCCCAAATTATTTTCCTTCACTAGCAGATATCCCCAGCAGTCAATTACTGACAAGCCACTATAAGACTCCTAAATTAACCAATGTATAAACTTCTTTTACAAGTTTTTTTTACTGTTTTTAGATGAATGTACCATAAGAAATTCAACATTAATAATTTTTGATTTTCTTATCACAAAAAATAAAATGAAGGACCTCAAACATCAGAACAGTTTATCAACCAGTTTGAATCTATTTATGTTCTATGAATGTATTTTAAAATATGTAAAAAGTAATAAAATGTATCTTCCATTCTACATCAATAATAAAAACTCCTATAACTGCCTTTGATGAATTTCTACTCAATATTATCAGCTGTGTGTTTGAAAAGTGAATATTAAATAAATCCGCTATCAACTGAAAAAATGAAAACAAATAAAAAGAATAAAAACTCTGCTAATTCAGACATTAAGTGGGTGACCTGAGCTCTAGTCTGTTGTTGAGTCACGCTGATGTGAATCGATGAGCAAACGAGAGTCTTGAAAGCCTGTTGATTCTCCTTCCTGAAATCAGAGCTCTCAGGGTTTATTCAGAACAACCAAACTAAAAGTATCACTTGTGTTGACAACAGAAGATATAAGGAAACTCCTATCTGGATATGTTTCTGAACCATCCATAGAGGCCAATTTATAGGATATCTATGACAAGCTTTTATAAATTCAAAATACAATTTTAAATTATTTAATTCCTGTATTTGTTTGTTCATTCATTTCACAGGTGTTTACTTAGCACCAATGTGGTGCCAGGCACTAGGGTAGACACTGAACCCTCAAGCTGCATTAAGCATCCGCTCCCCCACAGAATACAGAGTCCAGAGAAAGATACAGTTCTTAGTAATGACAATAACATCCTTGCTCATGGGGCTATGAAGCAGGAATTTGCATGTGTCAGGAGAGAAAGGAGTGCAACAACTCTGCATCAGCGTTCATGGAAAAATGTAGCCTTTTTTTTTCTTCAGGAATCACAGAACAGGAAAAGCTGGATATGGAGAGGTAATGATTTGGGTTGAGTTTTTATGGTTGAGTAGGAGTTTTCTAGGATTACCCGACTCTGTGCAGATTAAACAGTGTTTCTGAAGACCCAGGAAAATAGTGGAGATTTGAAGATCCACTCAAATCATATTTTCATGTGAGTTTTAGCAAGGACGAATACTCTTTTCCTTCAATCTGTGATGGTTCAGTATTTGCTATTTGTATGACTACTCAATTTTTGCATTTTAAAACTCTGAATCCTATTTTATGTATTTTAAAATATGTTTCTGTGGAAAAGTAGGGCAATCCCTTTGGGTCCTCTCCCACTGTGAGAGTTTTTCTGTCCTCTCAGTAAATCCTGCTTTCTCACAAGAAAAAGAAAAAAATAAAAAGTAAATTTTCATCAAAATAGCTTTTCAGATATCCACTTGCATCTGTAGTACATTTTAGATATTTTTAGTATGAAAATTATTTTAAGTTGATACATTTTTTTCTACCTTGGTGATAACTGGCTTCCTGTGAATGTCTGGACTTAATGTATTTGTGCATGAATGTACTGTCACCTGCCCTCTCACTCCTGAGTCCAGGATAACAGGCAGAATTTTGAAAGTGCCGATTGGATGCCTGACTTCTTGAAAGAGAGGAGCAAAGCGAATTTGTTTCCCCTTTGGGATTTGATAACTGCTAATTCTTTCTGAACTTGGCTTCTGCCAAACATATATTGTGCTTTTTTCTGATAGGAAATTCATATTGTTAAACTCTATGTGAACTCAAGGTTTTAATGTAGAGTGATTACTAACAAAAATGACTTGCAAATGTCAGATAAATTTAAATAGCATGGCTTAATAAAATAAGCTTGTTTCCAAAAATTTGTTTTTCATGTTTGTGAAAGAATTATCTGTCCTGCTATTTAAAGCAAGATATTGCCAAGACAGGAAAAAGATACACTCTTTTTTTTTAATCAATTATCAAGGGGACAATTGATTTCGCAAAACAATTAAAGTACTTCTGGAGGAACAAGTAAATATTAGTTTTAAAAGCATTTCTTTATAAAAGATATTTGGTGACTAGAATAAAGACTAAATAAAAATAAGGCACCCCATTCATTACCTGAGGTGCCAGTGAGCTACTGAGCCTACTTGGATCTTGCTGGTGTCAAAACTGTCAATTTCACTGACAACATGGACAATTAGCACTCACTACAATATAGACATAAACTATATGGGCACACTTCATGGTCATTCAGAAAGAATTTTGATATGAGCTCAAAAGAAAAAAAAATCAAAAAGCAAGTCTGCAAGTTGGGGAGCCTCTACAAAAGCCACAGGTGACCCCCATTGTTTGCTATGGTTTATGCTGGAGTTGGATATGAATGACCATTTGCCATACCTCTTTGCCTAATGTAAATGCCACATGGGAGAAAGGGCAGAGAAACTCTCTCTAATGGAATCCAGAAGGGTCTGGATTTCCAGCATAATTACTGGAAGTAGAAAAGAAACAGGGAGCTGTAGATACTGGGATAGGTAGGATGGGCTATTTCTGGGGCATATATACTCCTGGTTGGAAGACATTTCAGGAGAATCATATAACATTCATTGACTGTGGGAGGAATCTCTTGGAGTCGTGTTTCTCTGAGGCGATACTGACTTGATCTGTGATGCTCTGGAAATAGCTTTCATGATGACTGGCCCAAAGTGGCTCTAACTATGATGGAATGATTGATGACAACTGACCTATAATGTGAAAACCATACAGCATCTACTGGATCTTTATTTAGAGTCAACTCTCTCAGAATAAAGCATAATGAAATTGTCACTGTGGGTGAAGGCCAAGGTCTATATTCTTGGAGGCTATTATATCAACTATAGGGCAAAAACTGTCCTGACAAAAGACTTTCTCAAAAATCCTTTATGATTCTGTCATGTGGGAGTGACCTCACATCTCCTTCCTTCTGGGAATAATGAATTTCACAAAACTACTAATCAAATGCATAAGACAGACTTTGATTTTAACTTTCAAATGGTCTTTCTTATGTTTATTTTCTCTAACTTAAGTAGATAATATTGAAGAATTTGGTAAAAAGTCAATGACAGTGATGATGACAGAATGGAAGAGTAAACAAAGATATAACTTAAGAACTTTCCAATATTTTCCTTCACAGTAAACATTAGCTGCCCATCCATCTTTTCATACCTTGAAGATATGGTCAAAGAAAATGAGTGTGAGCCATGAACATAGGAATTCTTCTTGCTTCTTTTTACTTTTAGCTGATATTTGCTTCATAATAGTTTCTTTTGGATTAAAAAATAAAAATTAAACTATACATCCTTCTGCCATTATTATCTATTAGATCTAGATATTAGCATTTCACTTAGAGATTAGAGTTGTACTTTTTAAAAACCCAATGAGATATTATGTTTATAAACTTTTAAAAAATTTATTAATATTTGTATATATTAATGAGCAGATTATATACATTGTAAGTTATTGATAGAAATGTGTAACTATAAGTCACCACCCCCTGGACTGTGATCCTAGCATCAGTCTGATTCTGGCTGTCATGTGAGAAAGTCAGCAACTGGTGCTGACCTTTGTTTTTGTTTGGTTCTTGCAGTTCTGACAGAGGAGCTTCGAAATGGGGTTCCTGCCCCCACCAAAATGGGCTTGGTGATAGAACACACAGAAAAACAAATGATGCGCCTCCATATTACTCATTTCATTAGCAGACAAACTTTAAAGACTTCTGTGATGATTAATTTTATGTGTCCACTTGAGTAGGCTAAGGAATACCCAGATAACTGATAAAACATTATTTCTGGATATGTCTATGAGGGTGATTCTGGAGATTAACATCTGTATCAGTTGGCTGAGTAAAGAAGACACACTCTCCCCACTGTGGATGGGCATCGTCCAATCTGCTGAATGGAATAAAAAGATGGAGCAAGGGCGAATATACTCTTTCTTCTTGAGCTGGGACATCCATCTTCTGCCTTTGAACATCAACCTGCCAGGTTCTCAGGCCCTTGGACTCAGAATGACTTACACTCCTGGCTTTCCTGGGTCTCCAGCTCACAGACAGCAGATCATGGGGCTTATCAGTCTCCACAACTTCATGAGATAATCTCCATTATAAATCCCCTCTTGTATATCTATGTGTATTCTATTTGTTCTGTTTCACTGAAGAGCCCTTATTAACAAAGCTTCTTTGCTTTGGAAAGTAAGAGTGATTATCTTCTAACTTGCAAAGCTAGTTCCTTGAAATTTACATTTTATAGGACAGAGAAGATATTTTTCTGAAATTACTGACTGTCCAAGATTTAGGATAGTTCTGAAGTGTAAAATAAAGGGAAATAAAACTACAATGTTGGGGAAGGAGGGAGGTGTGCAGCGGGTACAAAAAAATAGTTGTGCACAAAATATAACCTTTTAAAACACATTTTTGTAATTACCTAATTTCTACTCAGAGTCTCCATTCTGCTGAAGGTTAGAAACTAAGTTTCTATTGATACGGGGCCTCTCCTTCTTTCCCTGTGGTTTCATCCTTATCCTGGGGGCTACGGAGAGCCAAGATGTCAAGGACATGAGGCTGTTGGGCAAGGCCCATTGACAGGAATTTGATGTCACATCTTCTCACCCAACCTGCAAGGCTGGCCCAGGCACCAGCTTTGCCCCATGTTCACCAGCAAGGGCAAAGTCCCAGCAGGCCTCCACTGTTTTGGGGCAATGTGGCTCAGAGGATCTGGAATCTGTCCACACATCTCCAGTGGACATACTCCCATTGCTGCACTGAGTTAAGCATGAGAAAACTTTGAGGTTTTGCTCCTTTTTCATAAACTTCATACCTAGAAAAGAGTCTTTCACCTTCCCTGGGCCTACCTGGGGTTCTCTTGGGAACCTCCAGGTTTTGGTCTGGGAATCAGAACCAGTAACTTTCCTCTCAGGATGCCCATTGATATCTTAACTATTTTCTTCCCCCTTAGACTATCTTCTTCCCTTCTCCTGGTGATAGAGAAGCTTTCTCTTCTCTGAGGCAGGGCAGTCTAGCTCATTTTTATTCAGTCCCCTTTTTGTTGTATGAATTTTATGCCTTGCTCTTGTGTATGTGTATATATGTATTTGGTAACCGAACAGTTACAACATAGACATACACATGACAATGTGGATAAATAACTTATTATTATTACTAAAAACAATAGTTGATTATTAGTTAGTAAAACAAACACATGTTATGGCTCTGCTTTTTTTTCACGCACACAGACCATATTCAGTGATAAGCAAACACTTCAGAGTGGATTACCTACAGGGGTCTAGGGAATACAGTGAGGATCATGGATCAATGCAAAATGATAATCCAGAGAGGAGCTTTGCATGGACTGATACTGGTACTAAAAAACTCAGGACCGAGGTGCATGGTGAACGTGCCTGGGATCCATAGACACAGACTAGCAAGGCTTTATGTCCTGAAGCATTTAGGATGTGTACTATTTAAGCTCAAAAGTGTGGTTTCTGGAAATGCAAAGCCTGTAGATTCTGAATAAGGAAAGACATAGTCAAAGTCATATTCAAAAAGCCTTCTTTTTTCCCTCATTATTCTGCTGCTATGTCCCACCCTGACTCCATGACTGCCTATGACTGACTCTGAGTTAGGTAAGGCTAGAATAATTGCCACAGATACCCCCCCAAAAAAATGCAAAGGGAAACCCTCAATCAATATTGCAGAGTTTTATTCCAATGTATTTTTCTGCCCAATATCTTTGCCAAAAATATATACTTATTATTCAGATGACCCCATTTTTTCTTTGAGAACTTTCCATTGCTTGCCTGGCTTGAGTGATTGGGGCACTGGATGCATCATTAAGCAATATGATCTCCTGGGATAAATTGATTTCAAACTTTTCTCCATCTGGAAAATTCTCCCAAGTCGTGAGGAAACACACTTGTGGGACAAAGAGGTTCATTCTAGATGTAAAATCATCTGTAGTATTTTTCATGAATCTTCCTGGTAAATAGTTTTGCGGGAACTTATGGACAGCACATTTCAAAACCTTGCCAGAACTCCTAAGCATATCTGCAGTCTCGGACCATAATGCCATTCTCACAGTGTTAAGTGGTTAAGTGAGCAGAAAATATTAGACATCTTACATGTCAGTCATTAAACAAGAAGCCTATATGTGTGTACTGAGATTCTGTGGACACCCTCCTTTTTGCAAAACTTTTGCACCTAAGAACCATTCACTGGTATTTTCATTACTATCCAAGAATAGGCAAAAGATAGTATGATTGTGGTGTTCTGGCTTCCATATTTGGCCTTGCAATGCGTGGTGCATGGCTCCATTCAATGGAGTGGAGACTTATTTCCAGCTCCACATAACTGATATCTTTTCTCTGCTGGCATTGGCCTTACCTTTGTGGGCCCCTGATCAGAATAACCCTGGAACTTCCAGTCATCAGGAACCACAGGCTAGTTGCTACAATTGCTTCTTTACCCTCTATTGAATCCCTCATGCTGTTAATTCCTCTCATCTTGTGTGGAAGGGCCTTAATTATATTTGGTGGTTACAATGTTTTTCCTTCTTTCTTACTTTCTACATCTATAAGGCTCTTGAATGATTTCTCCGCTCTTTTGGTTTCTTTGACTTTTATTCTAGATTTGCTTATAGAATATAGTCTTTTTACCTAGGATGGAAACTGGAACTAAGTGAAGACAGGTATGCAAACTTCTATAGTTTTCTATGTTAGTAAAATGCTCTGGTCAAAAGCCCAAGAATTCCTGCTGGCCCTGCCATCTCCTTGTCCTCTGCACTCCAACCTCTGCACAGCCTGGCACATGGCACACACCCATCCATTACCCAGTCTCACCGATGCTGCTTCTGAAGCAGCCCTTGTGGCTCCACATCCACTGCCCCTTTCTCATCAAACCTCCCTCTCTTGCCATGAACATTCTTGTCCCCAGCCATTTTTCCCTTCCTGCTGCCAAAGTGATCTTTAAAAACCCATCCCTTGATTCCTCTACTTATAATCACTTAGTGGCTTCCTTCTGCCATTAGAATAAACAACAAGCACTGCTTATAAGGTCCTAATGGCTTCATTTGGCCCTTACTAACCTCTTCTGCTTTCATTCTCTCCCAGGTCTCCTCTTTATCAAACACCTCAATACTTAGAGTCCCTGAAGCATGCCTCACTCCTGTCCTCTTGAACTTGGTGGTGGTTTGCTGTTTGCAGTGTCTGTTTTCTCTTTGCCTTGTTGACCCCTGTTCTGTCTCATCAGGATTCCTTGTACCAGATTGGTCTCCTGGTAATGCACTCTCATAGCATCTTGTACTCCTCCTTTCCAAATATTTCATTGTTTATAATCACCTTCCCAAATGTTGCCTTTCCCTTTTGACCATCAGTTCATCAGGGAAAGTAAGTAGATTTATTTTGCTCCTCACTGTACCCTCCATGGTATGTGGAAGACAGAAGTACCTCAATAAATATTTGCTGACTGAAAGCTTTTCCTAAGGTGATTGATTCCTTAGCCAAAAT
>NW_007218894.1:0-708 GCF_000164805.1 Carlito syrichta | reverse complement strand
AACATTAGCTGCCCATCCATCTTTTCATACCTTGAAGATATGGTCAAAGAAAATGAGTGTGAGCCATGAACATAGGAATTCTTCTTGCTTCTTTTTACTTTTAGCTGATATTTGCTTCATAATAGTTTCTTTTGGATTAAAAAATAAAAATTAAACTATACATCCTTCTGCCATTATTATCTATTAGATCTAGATATTAGCATTTCACTTAGAGATTAGAGTTGTACTTTTTAAAAACCCAATGAGATATTATGTTTATAAACTTTTAAAAAATTTATTAATATTTGTATATATTAATGAGCAGATTATATACATTGTAAGTTATTGATAGAAATGTGTAACTATAAGTCACCACCCCCTGGACTGTGATCCTAGCATCAGTCTGATTCTGGCTGTCATGTGAGAAAGTCAGCAACTGGTGCTGACCTTTGTTTTTGTTTGGTTCTTGCAGTTCTGACAGAGGAGCTTCGAAATGGGGTTCCTGCCCCCACCAAAATGGGCTTGGTGATAGAACACACAGAAAAACAAATGATGCGCCTCTATATTACTCATTTCATTAGCAGACAAACTTTAAAGACTTCTGTGATGATTAATTTTATGTGTCCACTTGAGTAGGCTAAGGAATACCCAGATAACTGATAAAACATTTATTTCTGGATATGTCTATGAGGGTGATTCTGGAGATTAACATCTGTATCAGTTGGCTGA
>NW_007218893.1:0-739 GCF_000164805.1 Carlito syrichta | reverse complement strand
AAAAATTAAACTATACATCCTCCTGCCATTATTATCTATTAGATCTAGATATTAGCATTTCACTTAGAGATTAGAGTTGTACTTTTTAAAAACCCAATGAGATATTATGTTTATAAACTTTTAAAAAATTTATTAATATTTGTATATATTAATGAGCAGATTATATACATTGTAAGTTATTGATAGAAATGTGTAACTATAAGTCACCACCCCCTGGACTGTGATCCTAGCATCAGTCTGATTCTGGCTGTCATGTGAGAAAGTCAGCAACTGGTGCTGACCTTTGTTTTTGTTTGGTTCTTGCAGTTCTGACAGAGGAGCTTCGAAATGGGGTTCCTGCCCCCACCAAAATGGGCTTGGTGATAGAACACACAGAAAAACAAATGATGCGCCTCCATATTACTCATTTCATTAGCAGACAAACTTTAAAGACTTCTGTGATGATTAATTTTATGTGTCCACTTGAGTAGGCTAAGGAATACCCAGATAACTGATAAAACATTATTTCTGGATATGTCTATGAGGGTGATTCTGGAGATTAACATCTGTATCAGTTGGCTGAGTAAAGAAGACACACTCTCCCCACTGTGGATGGGCATCGTCCAATCTGCTGAATGGAATAAAAAGATGGAGCAAGGGCGAATATACTCTTTCTTCTTGAGCTGGGACATCCATCTTCTGCCTTTGAACATCAACCTGCCAGGTTCTCAGGCCCTTGGACTCAGAATGACTTACACTC
>NW_007218892.1:0-4253 GCF_000164805.1 Carlito syrichta | reverse complement strand
ATATTTGCTTCATAATAGTTTCTTTTGGATTAAAAAATAAAAATAAAACTATACATCCTTCTGCCATTATTATCTATTAGATCTAGATATTAGCATTTCACTTAGAGATTAAAGTTGTACTTTTTAAAAACCCAATGAGATATTATGTTTATAAACTTTTAAAAAATTTATTAATATTTGTATATATTAATGAGCAGATTATATACATTGTAAGTTATTGATAGAAATGTGTAACTATAAGTCACCACCCCCTGGACTGTGATCCTAGCATCAGTCTGATTCTGGCTGTCATGTGAGAAAGTCAGCAACTGGTGCTGACCTTTGTTTTTGTTTGGTTCTTGCAGTTCTGACAGAGGAGCTTCGAAATGGGGTTCCTGCCCCCACCAAAATGGGCTTGGTGATAGAACACACAGAAAAACAAATGATGCGCCTCCATATTACTCATTTCATTAGCAGACAAACTTTAAAGACTTCTGTGATGATTAATTTTATGTGTCCACTTGAGTAGGCTAAGGAATACCCAGATAACTGATAAAACATTATTTCTGGATATGTCTATGAGGGTGATTCTGGAGATTAACATCTGTATCAGTTGGCTGAGTAAAGAAGACACACTCTCCCCACTGTGGATGGGCATCGTCCAATCTGCTGAATGGAATAAAAAGATGGAGCAAGGGCGAATATACTCTTTCTTCTTGAGCTGGGACATCCATCTTCTGCTTTGAACATCAACCTGCCAGGTCTCAGCTCTTGACTCAAAATGACTTACCACTCCTGGCTTTCCTGGGTCTCCAGCTCACAGACAGCAGATCATGGGGCTTATCAGTCTCCACAACTTCATGAGATAATCTCCATTATAAATCCCCTCTTGTATATCTATGTGTATTCTATTTGTTCTGTTTCACTGAAGAGCCCTTATTAACAAAGCTTCTTTGCTTTGGAAAGTAAGAGTGATTATCTTCTAACTTGCAAAGCTAGTTCCTTGAAATTTACATTTTATAGGACAGAGAAGATATTTTTCTGAAATTACTGACTGTCCAAGATTTAGGATAGTTCTGAAGTGTAAAATAAAGGGAAATAAAACTACAATGTTGGGGAAGGAGGGAGGTGTGCAGCGGGTACAAAAAAATAGTTGTGCACAAAATATAACCTTTTAAAACACATTTTTGTAATTACCTAATTTCTACTCAGAGTCTCCATTCTGCTGAAGGTTAGAAACTAAGTTTCTATTGATACGGGGCCTCTCCTTCTTTCCCTGTGGTTTCATCCTTATCCTGGGGGCTACGGAGAGCCAAGATGTCAAGGACATGAGGCTGTTGGGCAAGGCCCATTGACAGGAATTTGATGTCACATCTTCTCACCCAACCTGCAAGGCTGGCCCAGGCACCAGCTTTGCCCCATGTTCACCAGCAAGGGCAAAGTCCCAGCAGGCCTCCACTGTTTTGGGGCAATGTGGCTCAGAGGATCTGGAATCTGTCCACACATCTCCAGTGGACATACTCCCATTGCTGCACTGAGTTAAGCATGAGAAAACTTTGAGGTTTTGCTCCTTTTTCATAAACTTCATACCTAGAAAAGAGTCTTTCACCTTCCCTGGGCCTACCTGGGGTTCTCTTGGGAACCTCCAGGTTTTGGTCTGGGAATCAGAACCAGTAACTTTCCTCTCAGGATGCCCATTGATATCTTAACTATTTTCTTCCCCCTTAGACTATCTTCTTCCCTTCTCCTGGTGATAGAGAAGCTTTCTCTTCTCTGAGGCAGGGCAGTCTAGCTCATTTTTATTCAGTCCCCTTTTTGTTGTATGAATTTTATGCCTTGCTCTTGTGTATGTGTATATATGTATTTGGTAACCGAACAGTTACAACATAGACATACACATGACAATGTGGATAAATAACTTATTATTATTACTAAAAACAATAGTTGATTATTAGTTAGTAAAACAAACACATGTTATGGCTCTGCTTTTTTTTCACGCACACAGACCATATTCAGTGATAAGCAAACACTTCAGAGTGGATTACCTACAGGGGTCTAGGGAATACAGTGAGGATCATGGATCAATGCAAAATGATAATCCAGAGAGGAGCTTTGCATGGACTGATACTGGTACTAAAAAACTCAGGACCGAGGTGCATGGTGAACGTGCTGGGATCCCATAGACACAGACTAGCAAGGCTTTATGTCCTGAAGCATTTAGGATGTGTACTATTTAAGCTCAAAAGTGTGGTTTTCTGGAAATGCAAAGCCTGTAGATTCTGAATAAGGAAAGACATAGTCAAAGTCATATTCAAAAAGCATTCTTTTTTCCCTCATTATTCTGCTGTTATGTCCCACCCTGACTCCATGACTGCCTATGACTGACTCTGAGTTAGGTAAGGCTAGAATAATTGCCACAGATACCCCCCCAAAAAAATGCAAAGGGAAACCCTCAATCAATATTGCAGAGTTTTATTCCAATGTATTTTTCTGCCCAATATCTTTGCCAAAAATATATACTTATTATTCAGATGACCCCATTTTTTCTTTGAGAACTTTCCATTGCTTGCCTGGCTTGAGTGATTGGGGCACTGGATGCATCATTAAGCAATATGATCTCCTGGGATAAATTGATTTCAAACTTTTCTCCATCTGGAAAATTCTCCCAAGTCGTGAGGAAACACACTTGTGGGACAAAGAGGTTCATTCTAGATGTAAAATCATCTGTAGTATTTTTCATGAATCTTCCTGGTAAATAGTTTTGCGGGAACTTATGGACAGCACATTTCAAAACCTTGCCAGAACTCCTAAGCATATCTGCAGTCTCGGACCATAATGCCATTCTCACAGTGTTAAGTGGTTAAGTGAGCAGAAAATATTAGACATCTTACATGTCAGTCATTAAACAAGAAGCCTATATGTGTGTACTGAGATTCTGTGGACACCCTCCTTTTTGCAAAACTTTTGCACCTAAGAACCATTCACTGGTATTTTCATTACTATCCAAGAATAGGCAAAAGATAGTATGATTGTGGTGTTCTGGCTTCCATATTTGGCCTTGCAATGCGTGGTGCATGGCTCCATTCAATGGAGTGGAGACTTATTTCCAGCTCCACATAACTGATATCTTTTCTCTGCTGGCATTGGCCTTACCTTTGTGGGCCCCTGATCAGAATAACCCTGGAACTTCCAGTCATCAGGAACCACAGGCTAGTTGCTACAATTGCTTCTTTACCCTCTATTGAATCCCTCATGCTGTTAATTCCTCTCATCTTGTGTGGAAGGGCCTTAATTATATTTGGTGGTTACAATGTTTTTCCTTCTTTCTTACTTTCTACATCTATAAGGCTCTTGAATGATTTCTCCGCTCTTTTGGTTTCTTTGACTTTTATTCTAGATTTGCTTATAGAATATAGTCTTTTTACCTAGGATGGAAACTGGAACTAAGTGAAGACAGGTATGCAAACTTCTATAGTTTTCTATGTTAGTAAAATGCTCTGGTCAAAAGCCCAAGAATTCCTGCTGGCCCTGCCATCTCCTTGTCCTCTGCACTCCAACCTCTGCACAGCCTGGCACATGGCACACACCCATCCATTACCCAGTCTCACCGATGCTGCTTCTGAAGCAGCCCTTGTGGCTCCACATCCACTGCCCCTTTCTCATCAAACCTCCCTCTCTTGCCATGAACATTCTTGTCCCCAGCCATTTTTCCCTTCCTGCTGCCAAAGTGATCTTTAAAAACCCATCCCTTGATTCCTCTACTTATAATCACTTAGTGGCTTCCTTCTGCCATTAGAATAAACAACAAGCACTGCTTATAAGGTCCTAATGGCTTCATTTGGCCCTTACTAACCTCTTCTGCTTTCATTCTCTCCCAGGTCTCCTCTTTATCAAACACCTCAATACTTAGAGTCCCTGAAGCATGCCTCACTCCTGTCCTCTTGAACTTGGTGGTGGTTTGCTGTTTGCAGTGTCTGTTTTCTCTTTGCCTTGTTGACCCCTGTTCTGTCTCATCAGGATTCCTTGTACCAGATTGGTCTCCTGGTAATGCACTCTCATAGCATCTTGTACTCCTCCTTTCCAAATATTTCATTGTTTATAATCACCTTCCCAAATGTTGCCTTTCCCTTTTGACCATCAGTTCATCAGGGAAAGTAAGTAGATTTATTTTGCTCCTCACTGTACCCTCCATGGTATGTGGAAGACAGAAGTACCTCAATAAATATTTGCTGACTGAAAGCTTTTCCTAAGGTGATTGATTCCTTAGCCAAAAT
>NW_007218891.1:0-840 GCF_000164805.1 Carlito syrichta | reverse complement strand
GAGATATTATGTTTATAAGCTTTTAAAAAATTTATTAATATTTGTATATATTAATGAGCAGATTATATACATTGTAAGTTATTGATAGAAATGTGTAACTATAAGTCACCACCCCCTGGACTGTGATCCTAGCATCAGTCTGATTCTGGCTGTCATGTGAGAAAGTCAGCAACTGGTGCTGACCTTTGTTTTTGTTTGGTTCTTGCAGTTCTGACAGAGGAGCTTCGAAATGGGGTTCCTGCCCCCACCAAAATGGGCTTGGTGATAGAACACACAGAAAAACAAATGATGCACCTCCATATTACTCATTTCATTAGCAGACAAACTTTAAAGACTTCTGTGATGATTAATTTTATGTGTCCACTTGAGTAGGCTAAGGAATACCCAGATAGCTGATAAAACATTATTTCTGGATATGTCTATGAGGGTGATTCTGGAGATTAACATCTGTATCAGTTGGCTGAGTAAAGAAGACACACTCTCCCCACTGTGGATGGGCATCGTCCAATCTGCTGAATGGAATAAAAAGATGGAGCAAGGGCGAATATACTCTTTCTTCTTGAGCTGGGACATCCATCTTCTGCCTTTGAACATCAACCTGCCAGGTTCTCAGGCCCTTGGACTCAGAATGACTTACACTCCTGGCTTTCCTGGGTCTCCAGCTCACAGACAGCAGATCATGGGGCTTATCAGTCTCCACAACTTCATGAGATAATCTCCATTATAAATCCCCTCTTGTATATCTATGTGTATTCTATTTGTTCTGTTTCACTGAAGAGCCCTTATTAACAAAGCTTCTTTGCTTTGGAAAGTAAGAGTGATTATCTTCTAACTTGCAAA
>NW_007218890.1:0-829 GCF_000164805.1 Carlito syrichta | reverse complement strand
GGACTGTGATCCTAGCATCAGTCTGAATCTGGCTGTCATGTGAGAAAGTCAGCAACTGGTGCTGACCTTTGTTTTTGTTTGGTTCTTGCAGTTCTGACAGAGGAGCTTCGAAATGGGGTTCCTGCCCCCACCAAAATGGGCTTGGTGATAGAACACACAGAAAAACAAATGATGCGCCTCCATATTACTCATTTCATTAGCAGACAAACTTTAAAGACTTCTGTGATGATTAATTTTATGTGTCCACTTGAGTAGGCTAAGGAATACCCAGATAACTGATAAAACATTATTTCTGGATATGTCTATGAGGGTGATTCTGGAGATTAACATCTGTATCAGTTGGCTGAGTAAAGAAGACACACTCTCCCCACTGTGGATGGGCATCGTCCAATCTGCTGAATGGAATAAAAAGATGGAGCAAGGGCGAATATACTCTTTCTTCTTGAGCTGGGACATCCATCTTCTGCCTTTGAACATCAACCTGCCAGGTTCTCAGGCCCTTGGACTCAGAATGACTTACACTCCTGGCTTTCCTGGGTCTCCAGCTCACAGACAGCAGATCATGGGGCTTATCAGTCTCCACAACTTCATGAGATAATCTCCATTATAAATCCCCTCTTGTATATCTATGTGTATTCTATTTGTTCTGTTTCACTGAAGAGCCCTTATTAACAAAGCTTCTTTGCTTTGGAAAGTAAGAGTGATTATCTTCTAACTTGCAAAGCTAGTTCCTTGAAATTTACATTTTATAGGACAGAGAAGATATTTTTCTGAAATTACTGACTGTCCAAGATTTAGGATAGTTCTGAAGTGTAAAATAAAGGGAAAT
>NW_007218889.1:0-604 GCF_000164805.1 Carlito syrichta | reverse complement strand
TACACTTAGGGCACACATCAGTTTGCAATAGCCATGTGTCAAGTGTTCAGTAGTCACAGATGGCCATTGGCTGCCATGTTGGGCAGCACTGCAGTCCCTTCAGTATGCACCCAATGGGAACTGATGCCTCAGCGGGAAGTTTTCCAGATGTGAAGTTCAGAGCAAGGGAAGACCCTTTCATTCTTTGGTAGCTCTATGCAGCAGAAAACTTTTCCTTATGTTAAACCCCAAACTGCCACTAGACAAGCACCAATTGCCTTTTTCCTGTGGCGTTTCTAGACTTAAGTAAACAGTATATAAGTAAACAACCCATCCCCCACTCCAGGGAACAGACATAGCTGTCAGCCCTGCCTTTCCCATATCTAGAGAAATATTCCACTTCTAATGGGAAGTGACCTCCAAGTGGACCAAGTGGACCAAGCCCAGGTCTCATTCATCCCAGATCTGTCCTGGCTTTACCTGGAAGGAAAGCAAAACCATGATCTAGCTCAACTGAAAAGACGTCTTTCTACTAGACACGAGGACATAGGCTGCTCATACATGGATTATGTGTGCTCCCTCCAGAGAAGTTTCCACAACAAACTCGCAATGTGTGACCAACTAC
>NW_007218888.1:0-483 GCF_000164805.1 Carlito syrichta | reverse complement strand
TAACCCCAACCCTAGATTTCAGGAAGGACATCATTTGTCCTGAATCACCCTAAACTCTCATATCAGAAATCTCTTTTGTCCATCCCAGTGGTCCCATCCTTGGGTAATAATAATTTGGGTTAAAAGATTTGTAAAAAGCTCCTGGGGATTATAAAGGGGTACCAAAAAAATGTATACATATTTCAAGTATAATGTTCACTCAAAAGATGGCATTAATCAAATGAATGCTAACATCACCATGTGACAAGCAGGACAGTCAAAGAAAATGGTGGAAGCACGGTTGAGCTAAAGTCATACTACACATTGCTACCATAATTTAATTCAACTTCAAAAAGTAATACATAGATAGTATCTCTTAAAAAGTGTATGCACTTTTTTGGCATATATATATATTTATTTGGCATATATATGTGTATATAGAGATATTTCCCTTACTCCAATTTAATGTCAAAATTTGTAAATATGCCATTATAAGCTTTATTT
>NW_007218887.1:0-328 GCF_000164805.1 Carlito syrichta | reverse complement strand
CCATGTGACAAGCAGGACAGTCAAAGAAAATGGTGGAAGCACGGTTGAGCTAAAGTCATACTACACATTGCTACCATAATTTAATTCAACTTCAAAAAGTAATACATAGATAGTATCTCTTAAAAAGTGTATGCACTTTTTTGGCATATATATATATTTATTTGGCATATATATGTGTATATAGAGATATTTCCCTTACTCCAATTTAATGTCAAAATTTGTAAATATGCCATTATAAGCTTTATTTGCTTTTGCATAAATGTTTCTAAAAAAAAGATTAAAGATAATCTCTTTCATGCAATATTAATATTAGAACCTTTAAAGGAGA
>NW_007218886.1:0-8169 GCF_000164805.1 Carlito syrichta | reverse complement strand
CTGTATACCTAACCCTGAATTGTATCCCACATCTTTAAAATAAAATAAAGAAGGGCATTTAATTAAGAACGGTGACTATATTAGACTTTCAATCCCAGGAAATCTGACTTCATGATTTAAAAATCAGTCTACAATTTTGTCACTCTTGTGATGAGAGGTAGTTTGGAATGGTGTAGCAGAAATGTGAAAAACAATGAGGACATTTTGAGAGGACTGGGCATGGGAAGAAATTCCTTCACTGCTCTACCCAATTGCTCCTCCAATTATCTGTTTTGACCTCTAATTTCTCATGAATCCCTGGGAACATAAATCTGAGTCAATATTCTTTCCGTTCCATCATTGATTCTTTGATTCATCCACCCGTCCAATATTTATTATGTGCTATTTTGTCAGGCATGCTGCTAGGGAATGATACATTCAAAAGGTTGTCAAGAGCCCTGCCCTCATTTTCTCACATTCCAGTGGTAGAGAAATAAACAAACATGCAAACTGGTAAACAAAAAGGTAACTAAAAACTACAAGTGCTAGAAAATTAATAAAACAGACCATACATTGGGGGTCTCATTAGCTTGGGCAGTCACCAATGGCTGCTTCAAGACCTGAATGTTAGAAATGAGCTGCCCATGCAATGAGTCTGGTGATGGATGTTCCAGACAGATATTGTTATCATTGAAGCTGAGCCTTATGTTTCCTTAGATATTAAGAGAAACTGGGACTATTTCACCACACCATTTCTAATGATAGAATTTCAGAGTTGGACTGTTACCTGGAAAGATATTTAAGCACTTCCAAGTGTCACTCAAATGACACCACAAGCCAATATTGCAGTTTTTTAAAGTCATATGCATATGAATGTATATAGAACATGATGCCTCAATATACTGGCAGTTCAGAAAAAAAATCTCCACTCAGCACAACCCATATGTATCTGATATCTCTTCCCCATTACCACCTGTCACTCTTTTTCACCTCTCTCCTATGAGAGCTTTTAATTACATTGGGCACAATTGGCTTCCAATTGGCTTCTAATGACAGCCCCTCACCAGAAACAAAGATGTGGTCCCTCCTCCAACCCCAAACCCCACCTTCTCTCAGACCTCAACACTTGATTTCACCATTAGCTCTGACTATTAAGTCAAGATTATATACTAGTGTAAATGAGAAATAAATTGGAAGTCTTAAATATAGGATATTTAGATTGGAACAGACACTGTTTCTTTGTTTCTTAAACAGTATTTCTTGCACCAATGAGATGAAATGAGAAGAAAAACTCAGCATCTTCAATCTCAAACAACCCTGAGTTTAGAAGCCACTCTGTCATGGAATTGATTAAGCTAAGAAAGTGATTATTCATAACAGATTTTTATGCTTATGAGTTCTAGTCTTTAAAGAATTTTTGATTAATTCTGCTTAAGAGTAGTATTTGATGCACAGAATTAAATGAAACCCATAAACTTTAAGGTATTAAGGGACTATCTGATTATTATGTCTGATTATTATTAGTTACCCCTTGTACCCTCTGTGACTTGCTCTAATTGTTTAATCTTATAAAATCAGTACTTTCTACCTGCAATGAAATGAGACATCTTAATGATCAACTGTGGATGAATTTGTATTATAGTATTTTCCATTCAAAAATAAAGTTGTTTGTTTGAAATATCTTCTTGTTTTTGTTCTCTACATAGATGTATACATCTTGTAATTTAAAAAATCATTTTTTAAAGTTGCAAAAGGGCAGTAATAAAAAAAAGTTCTCCATGTTAAATTTTCCCTCTCAGAACTTAAAAAAATAGCCAAACTATTTTTTTTTCCCAAAAAGTTGCTCCTGAGCTTAACAGCCTGTACATTTCAGCCTTGGAAGAAAATGGGACAAACTGAGTTATAACCTTAGAAAAACAATGTTGTAATGGAATTTTTGACAAGTTGTTAGTTACAGCTATATTAAAAACAATTATAAGAACTAGGGATGAAAAATTATCAGCATTTTTTAGTTAATTTGGAGAACAAGGACACTATATTTATAGATTATCAATTTTTAAAGATAGCTTCTTTAGTTCTCCTAAATGTGCATATACAATGTAAATACTATACCATAAGATTATAACTCTTAAAAACATACCAAAGGGAAAAAGGAGAGTTTGATGCAAGCATTTTTATAGCATTTTATGTTTTCCAAATAATGATCTGTTGCTGTTGAATCTGTTAAAAAAAAATAGCAAGATAGTTATATGTGATTATAAAACAGTAACAACAAAATAAAACCTCCCTTGGAAGGGCACATATCTGGAATTCCTACTCACATTTCTTATTTGCAAGTGAATTTAGATTTCTTGTTTACAGCCCAAGAAGAATTTTCCAGACTGACTGCAGAGTCTTCCATAAAGTAGGCCAGGCTGTGCCCCACTATGCCAGATTGTAATAGCCAAAGGAGATCAACCAGAGGTCACTGCCAATTGGTGCCCACAGGCATGTGTGCAGTTACAGCTGAGGGTTGTCTTGAAGTAATGGATCATTTCATAGCATGCTCTAAAAAATCTGTAAACGAATTCTAAAACACAAATGAAGAGTTTTCTCAGCAGCCTTCCCCTAGAGAAGAGTAGACCACAGGGGTTATGAGCTTGTCCTGGAAGCAGACTGCTTGGGTCAGCCATGGCTCCTCCACTTTCTAATGCCCTAACTCTGGGAAAGTAAGTTTAACTCTTGACTAAGGTCCTGTCATCTGATTACAGTTTCAATATAGTTATGACAATATAGTATGCAACATTTTCCTGTTGGGCAGACTATTTAATGATATGGGGAATGTTGCTGTCATGTTAAGTCAAAAAAATATGTAAACAGATCCCAAACGTACAAATCTGTATGCACTCTATGAGTGTATAAACTTCCTTTGAAATATCTGTTCAAAAAATTCCAAAAATTGATGGCAGTTATGTGGGGGTAGTGAGATTCACAAATGAAGGAGAGAGATGTCAGACAGGTAATGGATTTTTTTTATGTGGGGAAGAGAAATAAGCTTCTGATAAAGAAAAAGAAATAATACATTGAAAGACAGACAGACAGAGAGAGGGAGAGAGAGAGACTCCCAAAGATATAAAAATGACTTAGGCTAACTGAATTTCAGACTGTTTTAGGGAAGCCTGGAGAGGTAGAAGAAGGAGAAAAAATTAGAAAATTACTGAAACATCAGAAGGAAATGGGGTAGATCAAAACTTTAAGATTCCTAAGGTTTTACTCTGTTGTTTATGGAATGTTACTAATGCATCCTATATTACTTCATCTTCACCTAACCTTGTGTTTTGTTTTGTTTGGTCTCCTCCAACAACTATGGTGAAAGTGTAAATTATTCCTTAATTATTTTGTATGCTAGATTTTGTATTTCTTTAAATCAGACACCAACACTAAGTAGGCCTCCAAGTAATCTTGATTTTATATACATTACAACCCCCAAAATTTCATTTTTATTTTCTATATAACTAAGATTCTACTATACATATATGCTTAACTTAATAATAAATTATGGAATCTTCCCATGGCAGTACATACTTATCTGATTATATATTTTTTCTTACTGAGTAGTGTTCCATAATGTGATTGATTGATTTACTTTGTTTCTATGTTCCCCATATTACAACCAATGCCATAGTGAAGGTCTTAATAAATGTGTCTCTGAGCTTATATGCAAGTATAGAGAAGTGTAGGAATCCATGTGTTTGCATTTTACTGCTGACAGTTTTTTTAGCCTCACACCACAGCCCACTTCTCTTCTTGCCCCACATCTGGGGAAGCTAATAGCAAAGTTCATGTTTCTCGTCCCTGGTGCCAGTGAGAAATTCAAATCATGCAACCCTTGGCCCCCACACAAGAACCTGCTATCTACAACAAGAACCCAAGGCACTTCCCCTTATTTGCTCTCTCAAGCCATGAAAAACTGGCTTGGGAGCCTGCTCTGCCCTTCCCAGAAATCTTCATTATGTGAGTAATAAATGTTTTTTCACACTCTCTTGATATATGAGTGAAATCTAGATATCTGAACCAAACTTAAGTGGGTAGGTGATCCCATTCTTCTACAGTGGAAGCACAGATCAGCAAGTATTTATGTGGACCACACTTCTCAAGGTAGATATTTTAAAACATAACAAATATAGTGAAAGACTCCACACCCTCAAAGAAGACTGTATAAATGTATAACACAAACAAGAAATATAATGGCTCATTTTCTACAGCCTTGCCTACTAAATATAATTAGTTTTTCAAATATTTTATTGTCTGATAAGCCAAAAAGAGTAATAAAGATTGACTTAAATTGTCTTAATTTCTTTTTTCTAAATTTGTTTTATAATTTTGTGGTACAGTGAAGGGTTAGATATAAAAATATTTATTGTGAAGGTACCCTATTGCTTTTTTCTAAATTTGTTTTATAATTTTGTGGTACAGTGAAGTGTTAGGTATAAAAATATTTATTGTGAAGGTACCCTTATTGATGAGGTGTGCCCCCCCTTCCCCAGGCAGATATCAACTACCATTAATCCCAACTCCCTGCCCGCCCCCCTTAGTTTCCCACCACTGTCAATCATTTTCTTACAGTGTTACGGTAGTTGTTCAAGGTCCACTTACGAGTGAGAACATGTGATACTCAGATCTTTGTTTCTGTGACAGATCACTCAGTATTATAAACTCTAATTTCATCCAGGTTGCTGTGAAATTCATGATTTTGTTCTTTTTTATGGCTGTGTAATATTTCATCATGTATATGTAGCATAATTTTTTTATCCAGTCCTCTTTAGTTGGGCAGCCTGGTTGGTTCCATGTTCTTGCTATTGTGAACAATGCTAATTGCCTTAATTTCTAATTCTCTGATCATTTTTTCACTTATTTTCTGACCTTTTGTAATCATTTTTCTACATATTTGTTTGTGTTCTGTTCTTAGTTTTTATATGGAGGAACATTTTATTTCTCAATATTAGTCTTTATGTGGAATATATATTGCATGTATTTTACTCATTCTAATTTTATTATTTTAACTTTGTTTATGGTATCTTTTTCTGTCAAGTATTTAATTTTCATATAATTAAATTATTCAGCTATTTTTTCATCTTTTTAATATTCAGTCATGTTTGGGAAGGACTTTCACAGACTAAGATGATAAATTTATCTTCCATATTTTCTTTTAGGATACTTATAGTTTCATATAGCTTTTTTACAATTATATATTTAATTCATTTAAAATTAATGTTTAAATATGCCATGGCATAATAGTAACTTATTGTTTTCCACATGAATGCCTAGCTTTCTTTCTATGACTTTTAAATCTGACATTTCTAGCTGACTTGAAATACAAACTTTATCATACACAAAATTTCCTCATTCCACATATATAGGGATACATACGAATATATATGTGTGTGTGCACATAAATATAGGTTTTTTTTTTTTTTTTTGAGTTGGAGTCTCACTCTGTCGCCCAGACTGGAGTGCAGTGGCCACTCCCGGCCACCGCAGCCTCGACCTGCTGGGCTCCGGCGATCCTTCCTCCTCAGCTTTCTGAGTAGCCAGAATTACAGGCGCGCGCTACCACGCCTGGCTAATTTTTTGATTTATTGTAGAGATGAGGTCTCGCCTGCCCAGGCGGGTCTCGAACCTGTGGGCTCAGGCAATCCACTCACCTCAGCCTCCCAAAGGTGCGGGATTACAGGCTGAGCCCACTGAGCCCGGCTAAATATAGGTATTTATGTACCTTATCTTGTTTCATTGATCTATGTGCCTATCCATTGCTTTTTTAACAAAATAAATCTTTCTTTATAATACAATTAAAACCTGTTAGAAAACATTTCCTCCATTTCACTAGGAAATTTTTTCAACTTCCAAACTTTCTTGGCTATTGTTTGCAATAAGCATTCATTTGTTAGCATCCATGCTAATTCCTCTCATCTTTATTTCATTATAATTTTTAATTAATTTTGCAACAACTTCCTCTCATCTTTGTTTCAATATATTTTTAAAATTAATTTTGAAAAAAATTGACATCATTATTTCATTTTGTCTATCCATTCAGGATATAGCATAGTGCTGGATTTATTTATTTATATTTTTTATTTTTATTTTTTGCAGATGGCATGATTGTTTATTTAAAAAAATTCTAAATTATTATGTAAATGTATTAGATCAAATAAGTGAGTTTGGTAAAATCTCAGGATAAAAAGTCAACCTACAAAAAGTATGTTTATTAACAAATAATGAATGTTGGAAATAATATTAAAATATTACTTTTTATAACAACACAAAATGAAATATTTAGGTTTTTGTTAAGGTGGCTGAGTAGAGACATTGGATGTCAGTTCTTGTCAGAAGGAAAACCAAAGTTACAGGTAAATTATTATGGCTTGAGTAGAACATTGGAGGAAAAATGATGGAACTTGTTGGAGAATCCATGGGAAGAAACTGGGGCATATAAAAGATGGCATAAAGGGTTTGGCAGATATTGACCCTGAGAAACTTGGAATCCATGAAAAAGTAGGGGTGTTTCTGTGCTCCCCTCTATCCTGTGGCAGACTGCTCACTGATGAACTAAACTATCTACAATTTATGCAATTAATTTCAAGTACTAGCTTTTAATAAGCACATATTTATACACTTTACTGTTTCTGATTGCAGCACTCATATCACAATGTATATGTTTATGGTAGGTATTTCTTTTTTTTAAACTCCTATAATTAAATTAATTGTAGAGACAAAAATGTGCTTTTACAATGTAAAAAATACCCAGAATTTCTTAATGTATTCTCTAGGAATAATTAGATATTTTGCAATTTTTGATACTGGTTTTGGTCTATCTGTGGCTACTTTTGTAAGATTTAGAGGGTATGTTTTGTTTTCTTAGGGGTCTCACTAAGTTGCTCAGACTGGTCTTGAACTCCTGACCTCAAACAATCCACAAAGCACTAAGATTACAGGTGTGAGCCACAGTGCCCAACCAGAGATTACTTTAATGCAGAGAACTGAGTATTAGAAACATTTTTAACTACATTTAAAAAATATTTGGTAATCAATATTTAAAATATCATGGAGAATTTTCTTATAATACACACTTACTTTAGCATCACTTATTTTATGAATTTGATGTGTATAGATTTTTAATTTAAAAAGTACACTTTTTCCAATAGTTTCTATCAACAGTTGGCACAAAAATCTATTTGTGCAAATCAACTGACTCATTTGAGTTTATGAAACCTAAATACTGCAATTAATGACATTAGAATGTTACAAAATAACAACTATTTCAGAAAAGCAGATGATAAGACAAGAACATCAGGAGTTTAATGATGAGAACCATCCTCATTAACAAGGCTGTTTATCCCAGGTAAATGAGATCACATAAATTAGTAGACAAGATTCTATAATTAGGAGCAAACAACCCAGTCAATATCAATATGTGGTAACAATATTAATTTCATCATCATCTAGGCTTAACCTGCTGTTTAAAAGACAAATCCTAGCCGGACTCGGTGGCTCATCCTGTAATTCCGCACTTTGGGAGGGTGAGGTGAGTGGGTTCAAGACCCGCCTGGGCAACTTGGTGAGACCTCATCTCTACAATAAATCAAAAAATTAGCCAGGTGTGGTAGCGTGCGCCTGTACTTCCAGTTACTTGGAAGGCTGAGATGGAAGAATCGCCAGAGCCCAAGGTTTTGGTCAAGGCTGCGGTGGCCGGGAGCGGCCACTGCACTCCAGTCTGGGCGACAGAGTGAGACTCCCACTAAAAAAAAAAAAAGACAAATCTTATATACCCTTTGAGTGTCTCTGATTTGATGCCATAAAGGAGGTCTAGAACCCAAGAAGTTTAAAAAACAAACTTATTATGAAATATCAGGATGTTTTCCTAGGCCTCACTCCCTATGAGTGAAAAGGAATTATGTGAGTACAATAACCCAGATATTTCAGGTTCTTGTCTTCTATATATCTCAGTCTTTAAAAGTTACATCTGTAGAGTTCATCCACCTCTAAGAATTTCTGGAATTTCAAGTCTCACTTAGAGATATATGTAAGTCAACTCAGTTCCAATATTTCTGACATCTGCTCTTGTCTACTCTTTTCCCTCCAGGACTGCTCTTGGTGTACCTGAGCGGCAACCAAACTCGCGTTACTGAGGCTAAGTGGGAAGGCTATCTTATT
>NW_007218885.1:0-8172 GCF_000164805.1 Carlito syrichta | reverse complement strand
CTGTATACCTAACCCTGAATTGTATCCCACATCTTTAAAATAAAATAAAGAAGGGCATTTAATTAAGAACGGTGACTATATTAGACTTTCAATCCCAGGAAATCTGACTTCATGATTTAAAAATCAGTCTACAATTTTGTCACTCTTGTGATGAGAGGTAGTTTGGAATGGTGTAGCAGAAATGTGAAAAACAATGAGGACATTTTGAGAGGACTGGGCATGGGAAGAAATTCCTTCACTGCTCTACCCAATTGCTCCTCCAATTATCTGTTTTGACCTCTAATTTCTCATGAATCCCTGGGAACATAAATCTGAGTCAATATTCTTTCCGTTCCATCATTGATTCTTTGATTCATCCACCCGTCCAATATTTATTATGTGCTATTTTGTCAGGCATGCTGCTAGGGAATGATACATTCAAAAGGTTGTCAAGAGCCCTGCCCTCATTTTCTCACATTCCAGTGGTAGAGAAATAAACAAACATGCAAACTGGTAAACAAAAAGGTAACTAAAAACTACAAGTGCTAGAAAATTAATAAAACAGACCATACATTGGGGGTCTCATTAGCTTGGGCAGTCACCAATGGCTGCTTCAAGACCTGAATGTTAGAAATGAGCTGCCCATGCAATGAGTCTGGTGATGGATGTTCCAGACAGATATTGTTATCATTGAAGCTGAGCCTTATGTTTCCTTAGATATTAAGAGAAACTGGGACTATTTCACCACACCATTTCTAATGATAGAATTTCAGAGTTGGACTGTTACCTGGAAAGATATTTAAGCACTTCCAAGTGTCACTCAAATGACACCACAAGCCAATATTGCAGTTTTTTAAAGTCATATGCATATGAATGTATATAGAACATGATGCCTCAATATACTGGCAGTTCAGAAAAAAAATCTCCACTCAGCACAACCCATATGTATCTGATATCTCTTCCCCATTACCACCTGTCACTCTTTTTCACCTCTCTCCTATGAGAGCTTTTAATTACATTGGGCACAATTGGCTTCCAATTGGCTTCTAATGACAGCCCCTCACCAGAAACAAAGATGTGGTCCCTCCTCCAACCCCAAACCCCACCTTCTCTCAGACCTCAACACTTGATTTCACCATTAGCTCTGACTATTAAGTCAAGATTATATACTAGTGTAAATGAGAAATAAATTGGAAGTCTTAAATATAGGATATTTAGATTGGAACAGACACTGTTTCTTTGTTTCTTAAACAGTATTTCTTGCACCAATGAGATGAAATGAGAAGAAAAACTCAGCATCTTCAATCTCAAACAACCCTGAGTTTAGAAGCCACTCTGTCATGGAATTGATTAAGCTAAGAAAGTGATTATTCATAACAGATTTTTATGCTTATGAGTTCTAGTCTTTAAAGAATTTTTGATTAATTCTGCTTAAGAGTAGTATTTGATGCACAGAATTAAATGAAACCCATAAACTTTAAGGTATTAAGGGACTATCTGATTATTATGTCTGATTATTATTAGTTACCCCTTGTACCCTCTGTGACTTGCTCTAATTGTTTAATCTTATAAAATCAGTACTTTCTACCTGCAATGAAATGAGACATCTTAATGATCAACTGTGGATGAATTTGTATTATAGTATTTTCCATTCAAAAATAAAGTTGTTTGTTTGAAATATCTTCTTGTTTTTGTTCTCTACATAGATGTATACATCTTGTAATTTAAAAAATCATTTTTTAAAGTTGCAAAAGGGCAGTAATAAAAAAAAGTTCTCCATGTTAAATTTTCCCTCTCAGAACTTAAAAAAATAGCCAAACTATTTTTTTTCCCCAAAAAGTTGCTCCTGAGCTTAACAGCCTGTACATTTCAGCCTTGGAGGAAAATTGGACAAACTGAGTTATAACCTTAGAAAAACAATGTTGTAATGGAATTTTTGACAAGTTGTTAGTTACAGCTATATTATAAACAATTATAAGAACTAGGGATGAAAAAATTATCAGCATTTTTTAGTTAATTTGGAGAACAAAGGACAACTATATTTATAGATTATCAATTTTTAAAGATAGCTTCTTTAGTTCTCCTAAATGTGCATATACAATGTAAATACTATACCATAAGATTATAACTCTTAAAAACATACCAAAGGGAAAAAGGAGAGTTTGATGCAAGCATTTTTATAGCATTTTATGTTTTCCAAATAATGATCTGTTGCTGTTGAATCTGTTAAAAAAAAAATAGCAAGATAGTTATATGTGATTATAAAACAGTAACAACAAAATAAAACCTCCCTTGGAAGGGCACATATCTGGAATTCCTACTCACATTTCTTATTTGCAAGTGAATTTAGATTTCTTGTTTACAGCCCAAGAAGAATTTTCCAGACTGACTGCAGAGTCTTCCATAAAGTAGGCCAGGCTGTGCCCCACTATGCCAGATTGTAATAGCCAAAGGAGATCAACCAGAGGTCACTGCCAATTGGTGCCCACAGGCATGTGTGCAGTTACAGCTGAGGGTTGTCTTGAAGTAATGGATCATTTCATAGCATGCTCTAAAAAATCTGTAAACGAATTCTAAAACACAAATGAAGAGTTTTCTCAGCAGCCTTCCCCTAGAGAAGAGTAGACCACAGGGGTTATGAGCTTGTCCTGGAAGCAGACTGCTTGGGTCAGCCATGGCTCCTCCACTTTCTAATGCCCTAACTCTGGGAAAGTAAGTTTAACTCTTGACTAAGGTCCTGTCATCTGATTACAGTTTCAATATAGTTATGACAATATAGTATGCAACATTTTCCTGTTGGGCAGACTATTTAATGATATGGGGAATGTTGCTGTCATGTTAAGTCAAAAAAATATGTAAACAGATCCCAAACGTACAAATCTGTATGCACTCTATGAGTGTATAAACTTCCTTTGAAATATCTGTTCAAAAAATTCCAAAAATTGATGGCAGTTATGTGGGGGTAGTGAGATTCACAAATGAAGGAGAGAGATGTCAGACAGGTAATGGATTTTTTTTATGTGGGGAAGAGAAATAAGCTTCTGATAAAGAAAAAGAAATAATACATTGAAAGACAGACAGACAGAGAGAGGGAGAGAGAGAGACTCCCAAAGATATAAAAATGACTTAGGCTAACTGAATTTCAGACTGTTTTAGGGAAGCCTGGAGAGGTAGAAGAAGGAGAAAAAATTAGAAAATTACTGAAACATCAGAAGGAAATGGGGTAGATCAAAACTTTAAGATTCCTAAGGTTTTACTCTGTTGTTTATGGAATGTTACTAATGCATCCTATATTACTTCATCTTCACCTAACCTTGTGTTTTGTTTTGTTTGGTCTCCTCCAACAACTATGGTGAAAGTGTAAATTATTCCTTAATTATTTTGTATGCTAGATTTTGTATTTCTTTAAATCAGACACCAACACTAAGTAGGCCTCCAAGTAATCTTGATTTTATATACATTACAACCCCCAAAATTTCATTTTTATTTTCTATATAACTAAGATTCTACTATACATATATGCTTAACTTAATAATAAATTATGGAATCTTCCCATGGCAGTACATACTTATCTGATTATATATTTTTTCTTACTGAGTAGTGTTCCATAATGTGATTGATTGATTTACTTTGTTTCTATGTTCCCCATATTACAACCAATGCCATAGTGAAGGTCTTAATAAATGTGTCTCTGAGCTTATATGCAAGTATAGAGAAGTGTAGGAATCCATGTGTTTGCATTTTACTGCTGACAGTTTTTTTAGCCTCACACCACAGCCCACTTCTCTTCTTGCCCCACATCTGGGGAAGCTAATAGCAAAGTTCATGTTTCTCGTCCCTGGTGCCAGTGAGAAATTCAAATCATGCAACCCTTGGCCCCCACACAAGAACCTGCTATCTACAACAAGAACCCAAGGCACTTCCCCTTATTTGCTCTCTCAAGCCATGAAAAACTGGCTTGGGAGCCTGCTCTGCCCTTCCCAGAAATCTTCATTATGTGAGTAATAAATGTTTTTTCACACTCTCTTGATATATGAGTGAAATCTAGATATCTGAACCAAACTTAAGTGGGTAGGTGATCCCATTCTTCTACAGTGGAAGCACAGATCAGCAAGTATTTATGTGGACCACACTTCTCAAGGTAGATATTTTAAAACATAACAAATATAGTGAAAGACTCCACACCCTCAAAGAAGACTGTATAAATGTATAACACAAACAAGAAATATAATGGCTCATTTTCTACAGCCTTACCTACTAAATATAATTAGTTTTTCAAATATTTTATTGTCTGATAAGCCAAAAAGAGTAATAAAGATTGACTTAAATTGTCTTAATTTCTTTTTTCTAAATTTGTTTTATAATTTTGTGGTACAGTGAAGGGTTAGATATAAAAATATTTATTGTGAAGGTACCCTATTGCTTTTTTCTAAATTTGTTTTATAATTTTGTGGTACAGTGAAGTGTTAGGTATAAAAATATTTATTGTGAAGGTACCCTTATTGATGAGGTGTGCCCCCCCTTCCCCAGGCAGATATCAACTACCATTAATCCCAACTCCCTGCCCGCCCCCCTTAGTTTCCCACCACTGTCAATCATTTTCTTACAGTGTTACGGTAGTTGTTCAAGGTCCACTTACGAGTGAGAACATGTGATACTCAGATCTTTGTTTCTGTGACAGATCACTCAGTATTATAAACTCTAATTTCATCCAGGTTGCTGTGAAATTCATGATTTTGTTCTTTTTTATGGCTGTGTAATATTTCATCATGTATATGTAGCATAATTTTTTTATCCAGTCCTCTTTAGTTGGGCAGCCTGGTTGGTTCCATGTTCTTGCTATTGTGAACAATGCTAATTGCCTTAATTTCTAATTCTCTGATCATTTTTTCACTTATTTTCTGACCTTTTGTAATCATTTTTCTACATATTTGTTTGTGTTCTGTTCTTAGTTTTTATATGGAGGAACATTTTATTTCTCAATATTAGTCTTTATGTGGAATATATATTGCATGTATTTTACTCATTCTAATTTTATTATTTTAACTTTGTTTATGGTATCTTTTTCTGTCAAGTATTTAATTTTCATATAATTAAATTATTCAGCTATTTTTTCATCTTTTTAATATTCAGTCATGTTTGGGAAGGACTTTCACAGACTAAGATGATAAATTTATCTTCCATATTTTCTTTTAGGATACTTATAGTTTCATATAGCTTTTTTACAATTATATATTTAATTCATTTAAAATTAATGTTTAAATATGCCATGGCATAATAGTAACTTATTGTTTTCCACATGAATGCCTAGCTTTCTTTCTATGACTTTTAAATCTGACATTTCTAGCTGACTTGAAATACAAACTTTATCATACACAAAATTTCCTCATTCCACATATATAGGGATACATACGAATATATATGTGTGTGTGCACATAAATATAGGTTTTTTTTTTTTTTTTTGAGTTGGAGTCTCACTCTGTCGCCCAGACTGGAGTGCAGTGGCCACTCCCGGCCACCGCAGCCTCGACCTGCTGGGCTCCGGCGATCCTTCCTCCTCAGCTTTCTGAGTAGCCAGAATTACAGGCGCGCGCTACCACGCCTGGCTAATTTTTTGATTTATTGTAGAGATGAGGTCTCGCCTGCCCAGGCGGGTCTCGAACCTGTGGGCTCAGGCAATCCACTCACCTCAGCCTCCCAAAGGTGCGGGATTACAGGCTGAGCCACCGAGCCCGGCTAAATATAGGTATTTATGTACCTTATCTTGTTTCATTGATCTATGTGCCTATCCATTGCTTTTTTAACAAAATAAATCTTTCTTTATAATACAATTAAAACCTGTTAGAAAACATTTCCTCCATTTCACTAGGAAATTTTTTCAACTTCCAAACTTTCTTGGCTATTGTTTGCAATAAGCATTCATTTGTTAGCATCCATGCTAATTCCTCTCATCTTTATTTCATTATAATTTTTAATTAATTTTGCAACAACTTCCTCTCATCTTTGTTTCAATATATTTTTAAAATTAATTTTGAAAAAAATTGACATCATTATTTCATTTTGTCTATCCATTCAGGATATAGCATAGTGCTGGATTTATTTATTTATATTTTTTATTTTTATTTTTTGCAGATGGCATGATTGTTTATTTAAAAAAATTCTAAATTATTATGTAAATGTATTAGATCAAATAAGTGAGTTTGGTAAAATCTCAGGATAAAAAGTCAACCTACAAAAAGTATGTTTATTAACAAATAATGAATGTTGGAAATAATATTAAAATATTACTTTTTATAACAACACAAAATGAAATATTTAGGTTTTTTGTTAAGGTGGCTGAGTAGAGACATTGGATGTCAGTTCTTGTCAGAAGGAAAACCAAAGTTACAGGTAAATTATTATGGCTTGAGTAGAACATTGGAGGAAAAATGATGGAACTTGTTGGAGAATCCATGGGAAGAAACTGGGGCATATAAAAGATGGCATAAAGGGTTTGGCAGATATTGACCCTGAGAAACTTGGAATCCATGAAAAAGTAGGGGTGTTTCTGTGCTCCCCTCTATCCTGTGGCAGACTGCTCACTGATGAACTAAACTATCTACAATTTATGCAATTAATTTCAAGTACTAGCTTTTAATAAGCACATATTTATACACTTTACTGTTTCTGATTGCAGCACTCATATCACAATGTATATGTTTATGGTAGGTATTTCTTTTTTTTAAACTCCTATAATTAAATTAATTGTAGAGACAAAAATGTGCTTTTACAATGTAAAAAATACCCAGAATTTCTTAATGTATTCTCTAGGAATAATTAGATATTTTGCAATTTTTGATACTGGTTTTGGTCTATCTGTGGCTACTTTTGTAAGATTTAGAGGGTATGTTTTGTTTTCTTAGGGGTCTCACTAAGTTGCTCAGACTGGTCTTGAACTCCTGACCTCAAACAATCCACAAAGCACTAAGATTACAGGTGTGAGCCACAGTGCCCAACCAGAGATTACTTTAATGCAGAGAACTGAGTATTAGAAACATTTTTAACTACATTTAAAAAATATTTGGTAATCAATATTTAAAATATCATGGAGAATTTTCTTATAATTACACAATTATTTAGCATCACTTATTTTATGAATTTGATGTGTATAGATTTTTAATTTAAAAAGTACACTTTTGCCAATAGTTTCTATCAACAGTTTGCACAAAAATCTATTTGTGCAAATCAACTGACTCATTTGAGTTTATGAAACCTAAATACTGCAATTAATGACATTAGAATGTTACAAAATAACAACTATTTCAGAAAAGCAGATGCTAAGACAAGAACATCAGGAGTTTAATGATGAGAACCATCCTCATTAACAAGGCTGTTTATCCCAGGTAAATGAGATCACATAAATTAGTAGACAAGATTCTATAATTAGGAGCAAACAACCCAGTCAATATCAATATGTGGTAACAATATTAATCTCATCATCATCTAGGCTTAACCTGCTGTTTAAAAGACAAATCCTAGCCGGACTCGGTGGCTCATCCTGTAATTCCGCACTTTGGGAGGCTGAGGTGAGTGGGTTCAAGACCCGCCTGGGCAACTTGGTGAGACCTCATCTCTACAATAAATCAAAAAATTAGCCAGGTGTGGTAGCGTGCGCCTGTACTTCCAGTTACTTGGAAGGCTGAGATGGAAGAATCGCCAGAGCCCAAGGTTCTGGTCAAGGCTGCGGTGGCCGGGAGCGGCCACTGCACTCCAGTCTGGGCGACAGAGTGAGACTCCCACTAAAAAAAAAAAAGACAAATCTTATATACCCTTTGAGTGTCTCTGATTTGATGCCATAAAGGAGGTCTAGAACCCAAGAAGTTTAAAAAACAAACTTATTATGAAATATCAGGATGTTTTCCTAGGCCTCACTCCCTATGAGTGAAAAGGAATTATGTGAGTACAATAACCCAGATATTTCAGGTTCTTGTCTTCTATATATCTCAGTCTTTAAAAGTTACATCTGTAGAGTTCATCCACCTCTAAGAATTTCTGGAATTTCAAGTCTCACTTAGAGATATATGTAAGTCAACTCAGTTCCAATATTTCTGACATCTGCTCTTGTCTACTCTTTTCCCTCCAGGACTGCTCTTGGTGTACCTGAGCGGCAACCAAACTCGCGTTACTGAGGCTAAGTGGGAAGGCTATCTTATT
>NW_007218884.1:0-4236 GCF_000164805.1 Carlito syrichta | reverse complement strand
CTTGGGAGCCTGCTCTGCCCTTCCCAGAAATCTTCATTATGTGAGTAATAAATGTTTTTTCACACTCTCTTGATATATGAGTGAAATCTAGATATCTGAACCAAACTTAAGTGGGTAGGTGATCCCATTCTTCTACAGTGGAAGCACAGATCAGCAAGTATTTATGTGGACCACACTTCTCAAGGTAGATATTTTAAAACATAACAAATATAGTGAAAGACTGCACACCCTCAAAGAAGACTGTATAAATGTATAACACAAACAAGAAATATAATGGCTCATTTTCTACAGCCTTACCTACTAAATATAATTAGTTTTTCAAATATTTTATTGTCTGATAAGCCAAAAAGAGTAATAAAGATTGACTTAAATTGTCTTAATTTCTTTTTTCTAAATTTGTTTTATAATTTTGTGGTACAGTGAAGGGTTAGATATAAAAATATTTATTGTGAAGGTACCCTATTGATTTTTTCTAAATTTGTTTTATAATTTTGTGGTACAGTGAAGTGTTAGGTATAAAAATATTTATTGTGAAGGTACCCTTATTGATGAGGTGTGCCCCCCCTTCCCCAGGCAGATATCAACTACCATTAATCCCAACTCCCTGCCCGCCCCCCTTAGTTTCCCACCACCGTCAATCATTTTCTTACAGTGTTACGGTAGTTGTTCAAGGTCCACTTACGAGTGAGAACATGTGATACTCAGATCTTTGTTTCTGTGACAGATCACTCAGTATTATAAACTCTAATTTCATCCAGGTTGCTGTGAAATTCATGATTTTGTTCTTTTTTATGGCTGTGTAATATTTCATCATGTATATGTAGCATAATTTTTTTATCCAGTCCTCTTTAGTTGGGCAGCCTGGTTGGTTCCATGTTCTTGCTATTGTGAACAATGCTAATTGCCTTAATTTCTAATTCTCTGATCATTTTTTCACTTATTTTCTGACCTTTTGTAATCATTTTTCTACATATTTGTTTGTGTTCTGTTCTTAGTTTTTATATGGAGGAACATTTTATTTCTCAATATTAGTCTTTATGTGGAATATATATTGCATGTATTTTACTCATTCTAATTTTATTATTTTAACTTTGTTTATGGTATCTTTTTCTGTCAAGTATTTAATTTTCATATAATTAAATTATTCAGCTATTTTTTCATCTTTTTAATATTCAGTCATGTTTGGGAAGGACTTTCACAGACTAAGATGATAAATTTATCTTCCATATTTTCTTTTAGGATACTTATAGTTTCATATAGCTTTTTTACAATTATATATTTAATTCATTTAAAATTAATGTTTAAATATGCCATGGCATAATAGTAACTTATTGTTTTCCACATGAATGCCTAGCTTTCTTTCTATGACTTTTAAATCTGACATTTCTAGCTGACTTGAAATACAAACTTTATCATACACAAAATTTCCTCATTCCACATATATAGGGATACATACGAATATATATGTGTGTGTGCACATAAATATAGGTTTTTTTTTTTTTTTTTGAGTTGGAGTCTCACTCTGTCGCCCAGACTGGAGTGCAGTGGCCACTCCCGGCCACCGCAGCCTCGACCTGCTGGGCTCCGGCGATCCTTCCTCCTCAGCTTTCTGAGTAGCCAGAATTACAGGCGCGCGCTACCACGCCTGGCTAATTTTTTGATTTATTGTAGAGATGAGGTCTCGCCTGCCCAGGCGGGTCTCGAACCTGTGGGCTCAGGCAATCCACTCACCTCAGCCTCCCAAAGGTGCGGGATTACAGGCTGAGCCACCGAGCCCGGCTAAATATAGGTATTTATGTACCTTATCTTGTTTCATTGATCTATGTGCCTATCCATTGCTTTTTTAACAAAATAAATCTTTCTTTATAATACAATTAAAACCTGTTAGAAAACATTTCCTCCATTTCACTAGGAAATTTTTTCAACTTCCAAACTTTCTTGGCTATTGTTTGCAATAAGCATTCATTTGTTAGCATCCATGCTAATTCCTCTCATCTTTATTTCATTATAATTTTTAATTAATTTTGCAACAACTTCCTCTCATCTTTGTTTCAATATATTTTTAAAATTAATTTTGAAAAAAATTGACATCATTATTTCATTTTGTCTATCCATTCAGGATATAGCATAGTGCTGGATTTATTTATTTATATTTTTTATTTTTATTTTTTGCAGATGGCATGATTGTTTATTTAAAAAAATTCTAAATTATTATGTAAATGTATTAGATCAAATAAGTGAGTTTGGTAAAATCTCAGGATAAAAAGTCAACCTACAAAAAGTATGTTTATTAACAAATAATGAATGTTGGAAATAATATTAAAATATTACTTTTTATAACAACACAAAATGAAATATTTAGGTTTTTTGTTAAGGTGGCTGAGTAGAGACATTGGGATGTCAGTTCTTGTCAGAAGGAAAACCAAAGTTACAGGTAAATTATTATGGCTTGAGTAGAACATTGGAGGAAAAATGATGGAACTTTATTGGAGAATCCATGGGAAGAAACTGGGGCATATAAAAGATGGCATAAAGGGTTTGGCAGATATTGACCCTGAGAAACTTGGAATCCATGAAAAAGTAGGGGTGTTTCTGTGCTCCCCTCTATCCTGTGGCAGACTGCTCACTGATGAACTAAACTATCTACAATTTATGCAATTAATTTCAAGTACTAGCTTTTAATAAGCACATATTTATACACTTTACTGTTTCTGATTGCAGCACTCATATCACAATGTATATGTTTATGGTAGGTATTTCTTTTTTTTAAACTCCTATAATTAAATTAATTGTAGAGACAAAAATGTGCTTTTACAATGTAAAAAATACCCAGAATTTCTTAATGTATTCTCTAGGAATAATTAGATATTTTGCAATTTTTGATACTGGTTTTGGTCTATCTGTGGCTACTTTTGTAAGATTTAGAGGGTATGTTTTGTTTTCTTAGGGGTCTCACTAAGTTGCTCAGACTGGTCTTGAACTCCTGACCTCAAACAATCCACAAAGCACTAAGATTACAGGTGTGAGCCACAGTGCCCTACCAGAGATTACTTTAATGCAGAGAACTGAGTATTAGAAACATTTTTAACTACATTTAAAAAATATTTGGTAATCAATATTTAAATATCATGGAGAATTTTCTTATAATACACAATTATTTAGCATCACTTATTTTATGAATTTGATGTGTATAGATTTTTAATTTAAAAAGTACACTTTTGCCAATAGTTTCTATCAACAGTTTGCACAAAAATCTATTTGTGCAAATCAACTGACTCATTTGAGTTTATGAAACCTAAATACTGCAATTAATGACATTAGAATGTTACAAAATAACAACTATTTCAGAAAAGCAGATGCTAAGACAAGAACATCAGGAGTTTAATGATGAGAACCATCCTCATTAACAAGGCTGTTTATCCCAGGTAAATGAGATCACATAAATTAGTAGACAAGATTCTATAATTAGGAGCAAACAACCCAGTCAATATCAATATGTGGTAACAATATTAATCTCATCATCATCTAGGCTTAACCTGCTGTTTAAAAGACAAATCCTAGCCGGACTCGGTGGCTCATCCTGTAATTCCGCACTTTGGGAGGCTGAGGTGAGTGGGTTCAAGACCCGCCTGGGCAACTTGGTGAGACCTCATCTCTACAATAAATCAAAAAATTAGCCAGGTGTGGTAGCGTGCGCCTGTACTTCCAGTTACTTGGAAGGCTGAGATGGAAGAATCGCCAGAGCCCAAGGTTCTGGTCAAGGCTGCGGTGGCCGGGAGCGGCCACTGCACTCCAGTCTGGGCGACAGAGTGAGACTCCCACTAAAAAAAAAAAAGACAAATCTTATATACCCTTTGAGTGTCTCTGATTTGATGCCATAAAGGAGGTCTAGAACCCAAGAAGTTTAAAAAACAAACTTATTATGAAATATCAGGATGTTTTCCTAGGCCTCACTCCCTATGAGTGAAAAGGAATTATGTGAGTACAATAACCCAGATATTTCAGGTTCTTGTCTTCTATATATCTCAGTCTTTAAAAGTTACATCTGTAGAGTTCATCCACCTCTAAGAATTTCTGGAATTTCAAGTCTCACTTAGAGATATATGTAAGTCAACTCAGTTCCAATATTTCTGACATCTGCTCTTGTCTACTCTTTTCCCTCCAGGACTGCTCTTGGTGTACCTGAGCGGCAACCAAACTCGCGTTACTGAGGCTAAGTGGGAAGGCTATCTTATT
>NW_007218883.1:0-4169 GCF_000164805.1 Carlito syrichta | reverse complement strand
TCTTGATATATGAGTGAAATCTAGATATCTGAACCAAACTTAAGTGGGTAGGTGATCCCATTCTTCTACAGTGGAAGCACAGATCAGCAAGTATTTATGTGGACCACACTTCTCAAGGTAGATATTTTAAAACATAACAAATATAGTGAAAGACTCCACACCCTCAAAGAAGACTGTATAAATGTATAACACAAACAAGAAATATAATGGCTCATTTTCTACAGCCTTGCCTACTAAATATAATTAGTTTTTCAAATATTTTATTGTCTGATAAGCCAAAAAGAGTAATAAAGATTGACTTAAATTGTCTTAATTTCTTTTTTCTAAATTTGTTTTATAATTTTGTGGTACAGTGAAGGGTTAGATATAAAAATATTTATTGTGAAGGTACCCTATTGCTTTTTTCTAAATTTGTTTTATAATTTTGTGGTACAGTGAAGTGTTAGGTATAAAAATATTTATTGTGAAGGTACCCTTATTGATGAGGTGTGCCCCCCCTTCCCCAGGCAGATATCAGCTACCATTAATCCCAACTCCCTGCCCGCCCCCCTTAGTTTCCCACCACTGTCAATCATTTTCTTACAGTGTTACGGTAGTTGTTCAAGGTCCACTTACGAGTGAGAACATGTGATACTCAGATCTTTGTTTCTGTGACAGATCACTCAGTATTATAAACTCTAATTTCATCCAGGTTGCTGTGAAATTCATGATTTTGTTCTTTTTTATGGCTGTGTAATATTTCATCATGTATATGTAGCATAATTTTTTTATCCAGTCCTCTTTAGTTGGGCAGCCTGGTTGGTTCCATGTTCTTGCTATTGTGAACAATGCTAATTGCCTTAATTTCTAATTCTCTGATCATTTTTTCACTTATTTTCTGACCTTTTGTAATCATTTTTCTACATATTTGTTTGTGTTCTGTTCTTAGTTTTTATATGGAGGAACATTTTATTTCTCAATATTAGTCTTTATGTGGAATATATATTGCATGTATTTTACTCATTCTAATTTTATTATTTTAACTTTGTTTATGGTATCTTTTTCTGTCAAGTATTTAATTTTCATATAATTAAATTATTCAGCTATTTTTTCATCTTTTTAATATTCAGTCATGTTTGGGAAGGACTTTCACAGACTAAGATGATAAATTTATCTTCCATATTTTCTTTTAGGATACTTATAGTTTCATATAGCTTTTTTACAATTATATATTTAATTCATTTAAAATTAATGTTTAAATATGCCATGGCATAATAGTAACTTATTGTTTTCCACATGAATGCCTAGCTTTCTTTCTATGACTTTTAAATCTGACATTTCTAGCTGACTTGAAATACAAACTTTATCATACACAAAATTTCCTCATTCCACATATATAGGGATACATACGAATATATATGTGTGTGTGCACATAAATATAGGTTTTTTTTTTTTTTTTTGAGTTGGAGTCTCACTCTGTCGCCCAGACTGGAGTGCAGTGGCCACTCCCGGCCACCGCAGCCTCGACCTGCTGGGCTCCGGCGATCCTTCCTCCTCAGCTTTCTGAGTAGCCAGAATTACAGGCGCGCGCTACCACGCCTGGCTAATTTTTTGATTTATTGTAGAGATGAGGTCTCGCCTGCCCAGGCGGGTCTCGAACCTGTGGGCTCAGGCAATCCACTCACCTCAGCCTCCCAAAGGTGCGGGATTACAGGCTGAGCCACCGAGCCCGGCTAAATATAGGTATTTATGTACCTTATCTTGTTTCATTGATCTATGTGCCTATCCATTGCTTTTTTAACAAAATAAATCTTTCTTTATAATACAATTAAAACCTGTTAGAAAACATTTCCTCCATTTCACTAGGAAATTTTTTCAACTTCCAAACTTTCTTGGCTATTGTTTGCAATAAGCATTCATTTGTTAGCATCCATGCTAATTCCTCTCATCTTTATTTCATTATAATTTTTAATTAATTTTGCAACAACTTCCTCTCATCTTTGTTTCAATATATTTTTAAAATTAATTTTGAAAAAAATTGACATCATTATTTCATTTTGTCTATCCATTCAGGATATAGCATAGTGCTGGATTTATTTATTTATATTTTTTATTTTTATTTTTTGCAGATGGCATGATTGTTTATTTAAAAAAATTCTAAATTATTATGTAAATGTATTAGATCAAATAAGTGAGTTTGGTAAAATCTCAGGATAAAAAGTCAACCTACAAAAAGTATGTTTATTAACAAATAATGAATGTTGGAAATAATATTAAAATATTACTTTTTATAACAACACAAAATGAAATATTTAGGTTTTTTGTTAAGGTGGCTGAGTAGAGACATTGGATGTCAGTTCTTGTCAGAAGGAAAACCAAAGTTACAGGTAAATTATTATGGCTTGAGTAGAACATTGGAGGAAAAATGATGGAACTTGTGGAGAATCCATGGGAAGAAACTGGGGCATATAAAAAGATGGCATAAAGGGTTTGGCAGATATTGACCCTGAGAAACTTGGAATCCATGAAAAAGTAGGGGTGTTTCTGTGCTCCCCTCTATCCTGTGGCAGACTGCTCACTGATGAACTAAACTATCTACAATTTATGCAATTAATTTCAAGTACTAGCTTTTAATAAGCACATATTTATACACTTTACTGTTTCTGATTGCAGCACTCATATCACAATGTATATGTTTATGGTAGGTATTTCTTTTTTTTAAACTCCTATAATTAAATTAATTGTAGAGACAAAAATGTGCTTTTACAATGTAAAAAATACCCAGAATTTCTTAATGTATTCTCTAGGAATAATTAGATATTTTGCAATTTTTGATACTGGTTTTGGTCTATCTGTGGCTACTTTTGTAAGATTTAGAGGGTATGTTTTGTTTTCTTAGGGGTCTCACTAAGTTGCTCAGACTGGTCTTGAACTCCTGACCTCAAACAATCCACAAAGCACTAAGATTACAGGTGTGAGCCACAGTGCCCAACCAGAGATTACTTTAATGCAGAGAACTGAGTATTAGAAACATTTTTAACTACATTTAAAAAATATTTGGTAATCAATATTTAAAATATCATGGAGAATTTTTTTATAATTACACAATTATTTAGCATCACTTATTTTATGAATTTGATGTGTATAGATTTTTAATTTAAAAAGTACACTTTTGCCAATAGTTTCTATCAACAGTTTGCACAAAAATCTATTTGTGCAAATCAACTGACTCATTTGAGTTTATGAAACCTAAATACTGCAATTAATGACATTAGAATGTTACAAAATAACAACTATTTCAGAAAAGCAGATGCTAAGACAAGAACATCAGGAGTTTAATGATGAGAACCATCCTCATTAACAAGGCTGTTTATCCCAGGTAAATGAGATCACATAAATTAGTAGACAAGATTCTATAATTAGGAGCAAACAACCCAGTCAATATCAATATGTGGTAACAATATTAATCTCATCATCATCTAGGCTTAACCTGCTGTTTAAAAGACAAATCCTAGCCGGACTCGGTGGCTCATCCTGTAATTCCGCACTTTGGGAGGCTGAGGTGAGTGGGTTCAAGACCCGCCTGGGCAACTTGGTGAGACCTCATCTCTACAATAAATCAAAAAATTAGCCAGGTGTGGTAGCGTGCGCCTGTACTTCCAGTTACTTGGAAGGCTGAGATGGAAGAATCGCCAGAGCCCAAGGTTCTGGTCAAGGCTGCGGTGGCCGGGAGCGGCCACTGCACTCCAGTCTGGGCGACAGAGTGAGACTCCCACTAAAAAAAAAAAAGACAAATCTTATATACCCTTTGAGTGTCTCTGATTTGATGCCATAAAGGAGGTCTAGAACCCAAGAAGTTTAAAAAACAAACTTATTATGAAATATCAGGATGTTTTCCTAGGCCTCACTCCCTATGAGTGAAAAGGAATTATGTGAGTACAATAACCCAGATATTTCAGGTTCTTGTCTTCTATATATCTCAGTCTTTAAAAGTTACATCTGTAGAGTTCATCCACCTCTAAGAATTTCTGGAATTTCAAGTCTCACTTAGAGATATATGTAAGTCAACTCAGTTCCAATATTTCTGACATCTGCTCTTGTCTACTCTTTTCCCTCCAGGACTGCTCTTGGTGTACCTGAGCGGCAACCAAACTCGCGTTACTGAGGCTAAGTGGGAAGGCTATCTTATT
>NW_007218882.1:0-4841 GCF_000164805.1 Carlito syrichta | reverse complement strand
CTCTAAAAAATGTGGGTTATCAGTTTTTTTCCTGGGACATTTGGCAACTGTACCCAGAGGGCTGGGCAGCACCAGGTGTAATGAGTGGAAGTGCCAAGAAGGGAGAAGGGGTTCATGGACCCAGATGACTGGCACTAAACTTACTGCTAATTGTCTTGCTTGGGCTCTGTCCTTAGCTGAACTTTTAAAGATTTTCCTGTCTAATTGCACAGACTGTTACCAAAATCATTCAGGCTTCTAACAGCTTACACTTATTTTTAAAATCCCATAACTTTTCTAATGATGTGAATTCTTAGATCCACTCTATCACTGTTATAATTGGAAAACCAATATTTTTTTACCACAAGTATAAATAAGCCTTAAGAAAAGAGTAAAGCAAGAACACAAAATAGCACAATAGTGGTAATAAACTATCTACTGGGTCCTTTTGCTACATGGAAGCAACCATCCATGCTACTACTAAATTAGTAAATGTTAATAAACCAATTTTAATGAGAGTATTAAAGATAGTAATTCACTTTTTTTGAGGCATCCACTAAAATAAAATTTCCATTATAGCATGAACTTTATTTGATTGATTGCTAGCATTCAGCATCACACAGTGCCTGGAACTGGACAGGTAAGTGGGCTAATTAACATTTGCTGAGTGAATTTTCTTCCTAAATACTATTTGATCCTCTCAGAAAGATTATCAGAATTTTTTTTTCAATAAACTTTTTCACTTGAGATAATTGTAGATTGTAGATTTGTAAGCAGTGATAGAAAAAAAAATGCTTAAGTGATACATAGTCAACAATAGAAGCTAGTCTTGTAAGTTGTTTACTAATTTTCCACAGTGGCAACATCTTGCAAAACTATAGCTCAATGTGAAGACCTGGACGTTGATACAATCTAACAATATTATTGAGATTTTCCATTTCATTTGTACTTCTGTGTACCTCTGGGTGTGTATAGTTTTATGCAACTCTATCAAATATGTAGGTTTGTATATTCACCACCATAATTAAGATACAAAACATTGTCATTACCAGGAGGATCTCTAATGTTCTTCTTTTATACTCACATTTCTTCCATCTTGTTCCCTTTCTTTCATCACTCTCCATTCTTGATCCTTGGAAAACAAATCATCTGTTCTCTAATTTATAATTTTGTTGTTTCAAGAATGATATATAAGTGGGTCAAGCCCTGTGGCTCATGCCTGTAATCTCATTATTTTGAGAGGCCAAGACAAGAGGATCATTGAACCTTGGAGGTAGATATTAGTCTAAGCAATATAACAAGTACTAAGAAAGAAAAGAAAAAGAAAAAGTCTATGTGGTGGCTAGTTCCTGTAGTCCTAATTTCTTAGAAGCCCAAAGTAAAAGGATTTCTTGATCCCATGAGATCAAAGTAGCAATAAGCGGTGATTGTGCCACTGCACTTTAGCCTGGGTGACAAAGTGAGACCCTGCATCCAAAAGCAACAACAATAACTACAATAAAAGAAATGAAGAATAAAAAAAAAGAATTTCATGTAAATTAAATCATAGAGTAGAATGTTACATAAATGAATATCTACAGTATGTAACTTTTGGGGGATTTTCTTTCTTTTCCACATAATCACTGAAGACTCATCCAGTCAACAGTCTTGTACAACAATTTGAGTTTTCTTTATTGCTAGACAGTATTACCTGTTATGGATGTATCCCAGCTACCATTTAACTATTCACACACTGAAGGGCATCTGGGATGTCTCTTTTGCTAGTATGAATAAAGCTGCTCTGTACATATCTCTACATGCTTTCATGTGAAGCTGGCATTCTTTGTAGCTAAGTTTAAATAAGAAATATCTTAAGCTCAGAGAACTTGCTTAAAGCCATTAAACTGGCCAGTGAAACTGTTGGTATTTGAAATTAATTCTTGCTTCCAATCCAATTCACCTAATCCAGAAGCAATGCTTCCTGTGCAACAAAAAATTTAAGAAAGTACCTGAAAGCAAATTAAAAACATTGACCCACATCCTGTTTTGGATTCACTTCCAGTTGTATTCTTATGACGAATGCTTTTGGTTTAATGCTGACAGGTTTTAAATCTCTGGAAGTACCAAGAGGAAGTTATGCCTCAAGAGAAGAGCTTTAAGGGAGAATACAAATAAGACAGCATTTAATCAAATTATACTTCTGCTTAAAAAGGCATTATGTGTTTCAAAAGCAATACTGCTTGCCACATGTGATACAAGATTTAAAATATTTTAAGTTAAGAATGACTTGATTTCAACAAAAAACATAAAGAAAATAATATTGATGGTTAAAAAAATGCAAAAATAGTGGGCATGGACAGCAATTATTGAAAATGAAGAAACACTGCACAAAGTGACACTGGGATGTTTCACCTCATTCGTTAACCACTTGAATTGTATTCTAATTCACTGCATCATGTTTTTATACAATTGGCGTGATACACTCATGTAGTCAGACATTCCTGATGTCAATAATCTCAGATAAGGTCTGAGCCTGCACCCTAGAAAATGGGACTATACATCCAGGGAGTTCTTGCTTCCTTGAAACTGGATATTTTTGGGAGGTGGATTCTCGGGATCCTAGAACAACTACTGAATGAGAGGGAAAAGTAGCTCATTTACCACATGGAGCTGGGCAGAGTCTACATGGAGGCTGACAAAGTACACAAAGTCACTCAAGTGAGTTCTTAACCTCGGCTACTTGTAAAACATACTAATGAGAATTGATGTCAAAGAATGGCATACGAGGAAGCTCCAAGCTCTTGTTTCCCCCCTAGAAGCACCAAAACAAACAAACAAATAAACAAACAACCAGAAACTGTCTAAACTGAGTTTGTACTTGCTCTGGAAAACACTCAGATGTTTACAACCACCAAGAAAATGCCCAGTCAAGTAAAAGCTATCTTCACAATGTTAGGAAAGTTATGTGGCCTCTTTTCTCACCCTGGGCATATCCTTTCAGTATCATAGCAGTCTTGGTCTTGAACAGGTGGCAGTTCAGTTATGTCTCCTCCTTGCCCCCAGTTAAAGAGATGAGAGCATATCTGATTTTCAAATTATTGTATACAGTTATTCTAGCCTGTCTGGAGATAATCTGAAGAATTCAAGCAAAGTTCTCATTTCACAAAACTCAGAATGCAGATGGGAAAAGTAGCTGGTACTATTCATAATACTACAAGATAGATGACAAAGTTTCAGGTGTCTGTGGCAAGTGATTACTGGTGGAGACACATATTAGACCTTTCAGGACTGGAAGAGAAACTGATGTGAGACTCTCAGAGAAATTACCATATATGAACAGCTTTGTCTATGGGACAGTTTAGTAAAAGATACACATGCCAAGCCAATATGCCTGTGCATAAGTATCCTTAGTAGATCTTAGGCATTTCCTCAGTTGATCCCTAGCTTTAGAGCAGGATAACTAAGTGGTGTAGGATTGCCCCAGCCCAGTGACAGTTAGATAAATTGGAAGAGGGAGTTGTTCTCTTCTCTTTGTGTGTGTGCTTTTCTTGTTAGTTAAACACCTGATGTCAAGCAAACCTTTGTCAAAATATCAGCAGAACGTTAGCTAAAGAATCAGAGACTTCTGTAATCACAACTAACAAGAAATAGTATTTGGAAAAATCAACAGTTCAAAAAAATTTCAAAAAGTTGAATTGCTATAGCTTCCATTATTTAAGAATAAGAAAATTAATAAGAATGAGAAAAAGAAAAAAAAAGCAGAAGAAAAAGGAGGAGGAGGAAGAGAAGTTGAAAGCAACCTCTGAAGATTGTCTGATTTTCAGAGTTACTATATTACAGCATTGAAAGAACCAATATTCAATAACAAAAAAATCATAGGCTTACAATGAAACAAAGAAAACATGGCAAACAAAAATGTTAATTGACAGAAATTGTTCCTGAGGATTTCTAGATATTGGGCATACTAGACAAATAATAGAAAACAAACATGCTAAGTATGCTGAAATAGCTAAGGGGAAAAAATGAACAAAGAATTTGTTAAAAGCTGGTAAAAGATTATATTAACAAAATAAGAACCTCAACAAGGTTAGAAATAAATGAAATAGAAATTCTGGAGGAGAAAAGTCTGAAAACTGGAAAAAGAAATTTCACTGGATGATTCAAAAACATATTTAAGCAGGCAGGTGAAACAATCAGAAATTGAATATAAACCAATTCAGAGGAATACAAAGAAAGAAAAACACAGAGCAGAAACTAAGGGACATTGGGACACCACAAAGCAGACCCATATATGCATTATGGATGCCTCAGAAGGGGGAGAGAAAAAGAAACATAGAACTTATTCAAAACCATAATAATTGAAAATTCCAAATTTAAGGAAAGACATTGGTATACAAATATAAACAACAACAACAACAAACTCCAAGTGAGATAAGCTCAAAGTAACCACTCTGAGACTTATTATAATTAAATAGCTGGAAACCAAAGAGAACAAGTGAATCTTTAAACCTTGAGAACAGAAGTGGCTCATATATATTCAAGGAATCCTCAGTAAGATCATCAGCCTATTCTTATTAGAACTTCCATTGAAAGTCAGAGGCAATAGGATGATGTATTTAAAGTGATGAGAGGAAAAAATACCTGTCATTCAATAATTTTATATCCTGCAATGCTGTCCTATAAAAATAGGGGGAAATAGAGGCATCTGGTGTCTCATGTCTGTATCCCAGCATTTTGGGAGGTAGAGGAGAGAGTACTGCCCGAGCCCAGGGGGTTGAAACCAGCCTAGGCAACTTGGTGAGAACTCATCTCTACAAGAAATTTAAAAATTGACCAGTTGTGATGGCATGCCCCTGTAGGTCTAGATACTTGGAAGACTGAGA
>NW_007218881.1:0-715 GCF_000164805.1 Carlito syrichta | reverse complement strand
AAATCCCATAACTTTTCTAATGATGTGAATTCTTAGATCCACTCTATCACTGTTATAATTGGAAAACCAATATTTTTTTACCACAAGTATAAATAAGCTTAAGAAAAGAGTAAAGCAAGAACACAAAATAGCACAATAGTGGTAATAAACTATCTACTGGGTCCTTTTGCTACATGGAAGCAACCATCCATGCTACTACTAAATTAGTAAATGTTAATAAACCAATTTTAATGAGAGTATTAAAGATAGTAATTCACTTTTTTTGAGGCATCCACTAAAATAAAATTTCCATTATAGCATGAACTTTATTTGATTGATTGCTAGCATTCAGCATCACACAGTGCCTGGAACTGGACAGGTAAGTGGGCTAATTAACATTTGCTGAGTGAATTTTCTTCCTAAATACTATTTGATCCTCTCAGAAAGATTATCAGAATTTTTTTTCAATAAACTTTTCACTTGAGATAATTGTAGATTGTAGATTTGTAAGCAGTGATAGAAAAAAAATGCTTAAGTGATACATAGTCAACAATAGAAGCTAGTCTTGTAAGTTGTTTACTAATTTTCCACAGTGGCAACATCTTGCAAAACTATAGCTCAATGTGAAGACCTGGACGTTGATACAATCTAACAATATTATTGAGATTTTCCATTTCATTTGTACTTCTGTGTACCTCTGGGTGTGTATAGTTTTATGCAACTCTATCAAATATGT
>NW_007218880.1:0-707 GCF_000164805.1 Carlito syrichta | reverse complement strand
TGCAGGAATGAATGCATCAAGAGACAGAAGAATAGGGTCAGGTGGTCTTAGAGGGTGGCATTGGGCTGTAGGCATCCAGAGTAGGGCCTGGGCCAACAACTTTGGAGAAGGTGGCTTATTTGAGGAATTGGATCCATGGAGGACAGTGAGGGATTGGGATACTGTAGGGGAAGTGAAAAGCACTGGAACAAGTGAGTTATGGAAACACTTTTAGTGAAGAAAACTGAGGTTTTATCCAGGGAGATGTGTAGGGAATCCTCTAGAAAATACCACTTGAATATTTATAGAAGGAACTAGAAAAACCTCCACTCATGTCTTGATACAGGATGTCTCCACCACCCAGGAGACATTCACAGTCACCTCCCAGTCAATACTACACCAAGAGCAAGTCTGCTGCTGTCTCCAGGACCTGTTTCTGCCTGTATTTGGACCATGTGTGTGGGAATCACACTGTGTGACCTTGGGTATCAGCTGGTCCTCCAGGAACAGACACTGAAACAGACAGAACTATAAAATTTCATTGGGAGAAACAATAGTAAAGATAAAGAGGGAGGAGGCAGCATTGAGCAGGCAACATGGTGAGACAATACAAAACATCTGGAAACTTATCAAATTTTATAAGAACCCTATCGAGTTATTCTCAGATCAGGGTCCTCTTCACTTTCAAAATGGTTGCACTGTAAGGAAAAAAGGGAATTTTTTGGTGA
>NW_007218879.1:0-2683 GCF_000164805.1 Carlito syrichta | reverse complement strand
CCTCTCTGGGTTCATGAGGAACAGTCCCAAAGCAATGCAGAGTTCGCCACCTGGTATTAAGATGCAAGTCTGCTGCTCTGAGTCAGCCATCATGGAGCACCTCTCTTCCCAGGGTTTAGGCTGACTACTGAACTTCTGACCAAATTGCTGTTTCAACTGCACAGGTTGGGGGTGGGCAGCTCCTTCCCCCAGCAAATACTACAGTCTCCAGATATCAGGTCCCAGTGTCAGGGTTCTTGCAGTCTGGTCTGGCACTGAAAGTGGTGTTGGTAAGTCCAGGTACTGGGTCACAGCTGATTCTGCAGCTTCCTCTCCAGGCAGACTTTCCAGGTTATGGAAAATGGCACTTGATTTGTACAGCAAACTGCAACAGAATCCCAGTGGCAACAGTGATGGGGAGAGCCCCTGCCTTCTGCTCCCGAGTCTCCACTCAGACACTCCTGTACCCAGTTACAACCCATCCACAGGCTTTCTTGTCCTTGCAAACATATTCTAATAATAGAGAGAGAGGTATGAGAGGGCCTTCCAAAAATAATATACTTAGATTGACTCCTATAAAATAAATTGCCATTTGTATTTTCCTTTTCTAGGAAAAATGTGTTCTGGTTGTATGCCTGTTTTCCTAATGAGTTGTTTGTCTTTTTCTCTGTTCCCTTTGAACTCTTTTCATATTTGTGAAGTCAGTATTTTTTCTGTGTTCTAACTTACAAATAATTGTCATTTGATTTTTCTTATTGTGCTTTGTGCCATGTATATGTTTTTGGGTTTATGTTTTCAAATGAATATATCAATTTATCTACTGTTTTTTAATGACTCAGAGCATGGATTTAAACACAGTTTGAGGAACTCTCATAATCCCACCCACTTCATGGTTATAAAGAAATTCTTTCACAGTTTCGGCTAATATTTTATGTTCTTTAAATCAAATTCAATGAGGTATTATTTACATAATACAAACTGCATCTATTTGAAGGCTGCAACTTGCAGACATTTGGCAGATGTACACCCGAGATCACATGGTTTCTTTTTACATCTTTCATAATGCTCCATTTGTAGTTAATGTCACTTCTCCTTGAGGTAAGGACTGAGTTTTGCTTCTTTTTTATTTTTCAGATGTGGCCATGTCTGAACCCTTTGCATTAAGATGCCTGTTTTATTTTATTCTATATTCCCTTATATATTACATGCTACTTCTGGACTTCCTCTTTTAATATATTGTCTGTCTATCCATATACTTTTGCTGTACTGTTTTAATGAATGAAGCTTCATAGTTATGTTATCTTTAATCACAATTATGACAGAAAGCAAGGTCCAGTTATATTAGGCTTTCAAGGGCAAGGTGGATGTCCTGGGTCCTTGAGCTGCAAATGTTTCTTTTTATATACCAGCCCTATCAATTTTTTACCCTTAGAAGTGGGTACCCCATTTTAAAGACACAGAAACTGAGGTTAAGTCAGTGAGGGAAAGCGAGCTCTTAACTGTGACAACTCTGAATTTCACAGAGTTCAGGACTGTCCAGCCAGGAATGCCCTGTTGAGAATGAGAAAGCTTGTTCAGAGAATGGATAGAGTTAGAAATGAATTCCTAAGGAGAAGACAAAGCTAATCATGAGATATCATTCAACTTCACTAAAACATCACTAGCTCCCAGCAAGAGTGAACAGGCCCACATGATCAAACTCAGCCCTGGTGAAAGAAGCAGCTCTTCCTGCCTCCAGGAACTTAAGGTGGGCTGGAAGTGCAGGAATGAATGCATCAAGAGACAGAAGAATAGGGTCAGGTGGTCTTAGAGGGTGGCATTGGGCTGTAGGCATCCAGAGTAGGGCCTGGGCCAACAACTTTGGAGAAGGTGGCTTATTTGAGGAATTGGATCCATGGAGGACAGTGAGGGATTGGGATACTGTAGGGGAAGTGAAAAGCACTGGAACAAGTGAGTTATGGAAACACTTTTAGTGAAGAAAACTGAGGTTTTATCCAGGGAGATGTGTAGGGAATCCTCTAGAAAATACCACTTGAATATTTATAGAAGGAACTAGAAAAACCTCCACTCATGTCTTGATACAGGATGTCTCCACCACCCAGGAGACATTCACAGTCACCTCCCAGTCAATACTACACCAAGAGCAAGTCTGCTGCTGTCTCCAGGACCTGTTTCTGCCTGTATTTGGACCATGTGTGTGGGAATCACACTGTGTGACCTTGGGTATCAGCTGGTCCTCCAGGAACAGACACTGAGACAGACAGAACTATAAAATTTCATTGGGAGAAACAATAGTAAAGATAAAGAGGGAGGAGGCAGCATTGAGCAGGCAACATGGTGAGACAATACAGAACATCTGGCAACTTATCAAATTTTATAAGAACCCTATCGAGTTATTCTCAGATCAGGGTCCTCTTCAACTTTCAAAATGGTTGTACTGTAAGGAAAAAAGGGAATTTTTTGGTGATCTTATGTATTCCTATCTGTATTTCTTCTTCTATAATATATCTCATGAACAACTTTTTGATGAATACTTCTGTGTGTGGTTGCATCTGTGTGTTTGCATGTCCTAAAATATTGTTGTCTTAAGTTATCAGATAGAGATCTCAGAGTAAATTAGGTTCATTCTAATAATTATCTTTTCTCTCTTTCTATGGCAAGATCTGAATTTTGATAGTAGAGACACGGACTTTGGCTTTTCTTT
>NW_007218878.1:0-788 GCF_000164805.1 Carlito syrichta | reverse complement strand
GGAACAAGTGAGTTATGGAAACACTTTCAGTGAAGAAAACTGAGGTTTATCCAGGGAGATGTGTAGGGAATCCTCTAGAAAATACCACTTGAATATTTATAGAAGGAACTAGAAAAGCCTCCACTCATGTCTTGATACAGGATGTCTCCACCATCCAGGAGACATTCACAGTCACCTCCCAGTCAATACTACACCAAGAGCAAGTCTGCTGCTGTCTCCAGGACCTGTTTCTGCCTGTGTTTGGACCATGTGTGTGGGAATCACACTGTGTGACCTTGGGTATCAGCTGGTCCTCCAGGAACAGACACTGAGACAGACAGAACTATAAAATTTCATTGGGAGAAACAATAGTAAAGATAAAGAGGGAGGAGGCAGCATTGAGCAGGCAACATGGTGAGACAATACAGAACATCTGGCAACTTATCAAATTTTATAAGAACCCTATCGAGTTATTCTCAGATCAGGGTCCTCTTCAACTTTCAAAAAGGTTGTACTGTAAGGAAAAAAGGGGATTTTTTGGTGATCTTATGTATTCCTATCTGTATTTCTTCTTCTATAATATATCTCATGAACAGCTTTTTGATGAATACTTCTGTGTGTGGTTGCATCTGTGTGTTTGCATGTCCTAAAATATTGTTGTCTTAAGTTATCAGATAGAGATTTCAGAGTAAATTAGGTTCATTCTAATAATTATCTTTTCTGTCTTTCTATGGCAAGATCTGAATTTTAATAGTAGAGCCAGGGACTTTGGCTTTTCTTTTGAAACAGGGATTGGAAATCTCTGGGTC
>NW_007218877.1:0-713 GCF_000164805.1 Carlito syrichta | reverse complement strand
CCAGGAGACATTCACAGTCACCTCCCAGTCAATACTACACCAAGAGCAAGTCTGCTGCTGTCTACAGGACCTGTTTCTGCCTGTGTTTGGACCATGTGTGTGGGAATCACACTGTGTGACCTTGGGGTATCAGCTGGTCCTCCAGGAACAGACACTGAGACAGACAGAACTATAAAATTTCATTGGGAGAAACAATAGTAAAGATAAAGAGGGAGGAGGCAGCATTGAGCAGGCAACATGGTGAGACAATACAGAACATCTGGCAACTTATCAAATTTTATAAGAACCCTATCGAGTTATTCTCAGATCAGGGTCCTCTTCAACTTTCAAAAAGGTTGTACTGTAAGGAAAAAAGGGGATTTTTTGGTGATCTTATGTATTCCTATCTGTATTTCTTCTTCTATAATATATCTCATGAACAGCTTTTTGATGAATACTTCTGTGTGTGGTTGCATCTGTGTGTTTGCATGTCCTAAAATATTGTTGTCTTAAGTTATCAGATAGAGATTTCAGAGTAAATTAGGTTCATTCTAATAATTATCTTTTCTGTCTTTCTATGGCAAGATCTGAATTTTAATAGTAGAGACAGGGACTTTGGCTTTTCTTTTGAAACAGGGATTGGAAATCTCTGGGTCTAAATGGTTACACCCTAAGGTTTAGTCAATCATCCTGATGCAAAGACTTTCATTAAACCAGGGAAGTAATCATCCTCC
>NW_007218876.1:0-495 GCF_000164805.1 Carlito syrichta | reverse complement strand
ATACAGAACATCTGGCAACTTATCAAATTTTATAAGAACCCTATCGAGTTATTCTCAGATCAGGGTCCTCTTCAACTTTCAAAAAGGTTGTACTGTAAGGAAAAAAGGGAATTTTTTGGTGATCTTATGTATTCCTATCTGTATTTCTTCTTCTATAATATATCTCATGAACAGCTTTTTGATGAATACTTCTGTGTGTGGTTGCATCTGTGTGTTTGCATGTCCTAAAATATTGTTGTCTTAAGTTATCAGATAGAGATTTCAGAGTAAATTAGGTTCATTCTAATAATTATCTTTTCTGTCTTTCTATGGCAAGATCTGAATTTTAATAGTAGAGACAGGGACTTTGGCTTTTCTTTTGAAACAGGGATTGGAAATCGCTGGGTCTAAATGGTTACACCCTAAGGTTTAGTCAATCATCCTGATGCAAAGACTTTCATTAAACCAGGGAAGTAATCATCCTCCCTGGGTATATAATCGAGTGAGTATATATTA
>NW_007218875.1:0-673 GCF_000164805.1 Carlito syrichta | reverse complement strand
CACACCACAGCCTGTGTTTGAAAATGTATGCAGGTGAAGGCCTGTCCCAGGGAAGAGCAGAATCATAGCAGACTGATAAAGAAGCATATTCCTAACACTTGGATGTCTGTGTCTATGTTCCACCATTACTCCTCAGTCTCACCACAGTGACTCCTTCCTGCATATTAAGAACAGAGAAAATGAGAAGCAAGAGAAGTCCATTGGCCACATACCACAACTACTTTTTCAAGACCTTTCTATAGGTCTTTCATGTCCTGCCTCTAATTCTCAGAACCTCAAAAGGTAAAGGTGACCATCCTGCTCTAAGTCAAAGATAGCAAAGGATACTAAAGGAAGGAGAAATTCTCCTGTAGCAACGCAGTGTGCAGGAGGCAGAGCAGAGGTCCATTCCAACTTTGTCTGCCACCCCTCAGGTCCCCCACCTCTTCCCCATGAAAAAGGGTTTTCTGCTTCCTGGAAGTGCTGTTGGGGACCAAGGATCTCTGAGGGAATGCAGATATTTGGAGTCCACAGAGGAACTAACTGGGATAGGGTTTTTTGACAGAAACAGTGTTACTATTAGAAGTTTGTTAAACATAGCTATAATATTTATCTTAAATCACAGGTCTTTCCAATTTTAGTGCACTATGATGTTAAGTAGAATTTTGTGCATGAAAGAATGTGGTGGAAACTT
>NW_007218874.1:0-3928 GCF_000164805.1 Carlito syrichta | reverse complement strand
TTGAAAATGTATGCAGGTTGAAGGCCTGTCCCAGGGAAGAGCAGAATCATAGCAGACTGATAAAGAAGCATATTCCTAACACTTGGATGTCTGTGTCTATGTTCCACCATTACTCCTCAGTCTCACCACAGTGACTCCTTTCTGCATATTAAGAACAGAGAAAATGAGAAGCAAGAGAAGTCCATTGGCCGCATACCACAACTACTTTTTCAAGACCTTTCTGTAGGTCTTTCATGTCCTGCCTCTAATTCTCAGAACCTCAAAAGGTAAAGGTGACCATCCTGCTCTAAGTCAAAGATAGCAAAGGATACTAAAGGAAGGAGAAATTCTCCTGTAGCAACGCAGTGTGCAGGAGGCAGAGCAGAGGTCCATTCCAACTTTGTCTGCCACCCCTCAGGTCCCCCACCTCTTCCCCATGAAAAAGGGTTTTCTGCTTCCTGGAAGTGCTGTTGGGGACCAAGGATCTCTGAGGGAATGCAGATATTTGGAGTCCACAGAGGAACTAACTGGGATAGGGTTTTTTGACAGAAACAGTGTTACTATTAGAAGTTTGTTAAACATAGCTATAATATTTATCTTAAATCACAGGTCTTTCCAATTTTAGTGCACTATGATGTTAAGTAGAATTTTGTGCATGAAAGAATGTGGTGGAAACTTTAATCATAGAAGTAAAACAAATGCATTTGATATCATGTAGAGAAGTCCTGTAACATAGGATCAGAAGGCTCACCAGTTGTAATTTCTGCAGAGGCCCCAAGGGAACCAGGTTCTGTGACCTTCATTTAAGGCTTCTATGGAATCTGGCTCTTCAGGTAATTACAGACTTTCACTGCTAATGCTCTGGCTCCTGGTGTGCATTTTCTATTACAGGTTTTCAACCCGTGACAATTCAAAATATTTTATCATGAGCCTTACTGGGGAAACTTCTGTATACACAGTCACCAACAGAGATGTGACATGATACATTTTGCAATTTCGATTATCAAAGGTATTCAACATTGAACAAGGCACACAGAATAATGTTGAGGAGTGAATTTTCATATTTTTGATTTCTAAGGATTACAGCAGACATTCAATGGAGGTTAATCATGAAATGTAAAACAGAAAGGGAATAAATACCAATAAGAAACAAAGTCTCCTATATTTTTTCAGAAAGACCAAACCAATTCTAAAATAAAAGAACTTAGGTAATAATGGTCCATGAGACTTAAGGCAGTGGAGTTATGAGACATCTTCTCATGCTATTTCCAGAGCCACCTCAATGAAAACCATCAGTCTTCTACCCTAAGCATTGATAAGGTCCAGAGTTGTCACCAAGGATGAGGAGATGGGAATGAAGATGGCTGTAGTTCTGGGAAATTTTTGATTTTTGAAAAGCAAACACAAGAAAATTATATCACCAAACACACAAACCAGAGATGAGGCCACAAGAGGGTGTTGTAAGAAAAGATGGAAGTTTCTTGAAATTGTTGTAGTGAAAATGAACACTACATTTACCTTATTTCTCTCTGTGCTGTGATCTTGCTGCTGGTCTTTATGGGAATCCAATGAGATCCTGAATCTGCTGAAGGTGGGAGAAGATATTGGACCTCACTATAATTTACACATTTTATGCAGAATAAGAAACCCTTCACGTCTCCTCCATGTCACTTTCTCCCACACTTGGGTCCTACATAAGAGGCACATGGTTTATCAGATACCTCAGATGAACCCTGAGCCCATGACCACTTTTCTTGAGGATGATAATGCAGAGCCTGATTATTGTGTTTTCTTAACTAACCTCCAAATAGTAGACTAATCAGAACCCAAACTACTTGGGAATCAACTCAAAATCAAGAGTTTCCTGACTTAAAGTACATATCAGAGTATACCACTTATAGAATAACAATTAAAATAAGAACAGCTTTGGATGGGAAGAATATCAACAAACCCTTGACTTGAACAGCACCGCTCCTTTTCTTCAAAATGTAGTAGCATTTTAAAAAATTCTCTTGATCTACATTTAATCTGCTTATCATGTAATACAATGGATTTAAAATATTTATGAATAGAGATTTATTCAGAGTAATATTATATTAATGAGAAAAGGAAAGAACTATAGGCATAAACTGTAAAATTTTAGACTTACACTTAAAAAGCTGAGGAGTAAAATTACATAAAAATTAATTTACTAACAGAGTATTATAGCTCACAATAAACAAAACAAAAAGAACAAAGAGGTTCCAAAAACAGTAAAAAATGGCTTCTTTTTAAAAAGAGTTCTCATGGTACAATTTTTTTGAGTTGGAGTCTCACTATGTCACCCAGACTGTAGTGCAGTGGCAGTCTCATGGCCAATGCAGTCACGATCTGCTGGGCTCAGGTAATCCTTCTGTCCTAGACTTCCAAGTATCTGGAACTACAGGCATGCACCACCATGCCAGATTAATTTGTTTTTTGAATTAATTGTGGAGATGAAGTATCACCAAGTTGCCCAGACTCGTCTCAAACATGTGGGCTCTGACAATTCTCTCATCTTGGCTTCCCAAAGTGCTGGGATTATAGCGGTGGGCCACTGCACCCAACCTCAAGATCCAGTATTGATTCACAAAGATTTAGCAGTAAAAAGTCTTCTTTCATCAGACATACAGCCCTCAGTCTAAAATATTGTTAGTGTTACTCTTCTCAAACAAAAGAAAAATGAAGACTTCGGTACTGACTCAAGGTAGAAAGGGGAGATGGCCCATTTCTCTCTAGGCTCCTCTCTTCAATTAGTAGTGACCTAGAGGTTGGGATGTGGTGAGGTTGTCCGCATACAGTGGAGGGGCTTGAACATCACCATTCCCAGGAGACTGGCTGAAAGCCATCTGACTGGAGCACTTGAGGGTGGCATCTTGCCACCCAGTTACATACCAGTCTCTTATATAGTGCTTGGAACTGTTTCTGGGACACATAACAATCACCACTGGAACAAGAAGCAGAGTGTGTGTTTGTGCAGCAGAAGTTAATCTGCTGCCTCCGCAGGGAGCTCATACCTCTGCATGGAAGTTTCTGTGTGTATGGGCTTGTTGGCTCCAGTTTCTGCATATTCTGTGCCTCTTGCAGCCTCTGTTTTTGCATTCTTTCCAGAGTTGAAGACACAAAGAATGGACTTGAGTAAGAACTAAAACGCCATTCGAGTCAAGCAAGAAGACAATAAGGACACAGCTATCCAGTCATGCACATAAGAAGTAGTAGTCCCAAACCTGAGTCTTGAGGGAACCTAAGGAAAGGTTCTGCTTTTGTATGGTGAGTGCATCTGAAGACCCTGATCTCCCACAGAACAATCAAAAACATTGGACAGAATTTAAAATGCATAATTGAATACACCCAATAGCTAGTATCCTTTAAAGGAGCATGAGGCCAAGATGGAGAGGAAGAAAACTGAGGACCAAATTCATCCAGGAGTTGACACCAGTATCCATGAGTTTCATTACTAAATTCCAAGAGAGACTACAGAGATGCAAACAAGCTGAGAGAATTTACACAGATTTAGGAGCTTCGATGGAAAATGCTTGGATTTCATATTCTGTTTAAAAAGTATCCCTTAATGTAGTCCATTGGTTTTAGTTGGGACACAGAAGTTACACACTAGGAAAAAGATGGACAAACATATGCACTGACTTCTCTAGAGACTAACCCTGCAGTGAGTGATGTCAATTGCTGACTGAATTAAGTATATGATCAGAGTAAACTCCTATCTTTTTTGCAGCAAGATAGCATCATACAAGGTCCCAATTTTTCTCTAAATATTTTTCCTGGTGCCTTGCATTAAATAAAAATATGGCAGGATAGTACAAGTTGATTGGATCAAAAACTAAAGGACTGTGAAAATGAATCCAGAGGTGATCCAGATATTGAAGTTAATACAGGCACCAGCATCTCCACTTTCCCCAAGTGAAAGACAAAA
>NW_007218873.1:0-4597 GCF_000164805.1 Carlito syrichta | reverse complement strand
AAGCAAGAGAAGTCCATTGGCCACATACCACAACTACTTTTTCAAGACCTTTCTATAGGTCTTTCATGTCCTGCCTCTAATTCTCAGAACCTCAAAAGGTAAAGGTGACCATCCTGCTCTAAGTCAAAGATAGCAAAGGATACTAAAGGAAGGAGAAATTCTCCTGTAGCAACGCAGTGTGCAGGAGGCAGAGCAGAGGTCCATTCCAACTTTGTCTGCCACCCCTCAGGTCCCCCACCTCTTCCCCATGAAAAAGGGTTTTCTGCTTCCTGGAAGTGCTGTTGGGGACCAAGGATCTCTGAGGGAATGCAGATATTTGGAGTCCACAGAGGAACTAACTGGGATAGGGTTTTCTTACAGAAACAGTGTTACTATTAGAAGTTTGTTAAACATAGCTATAATATTTATCTTAAATCACAGGTCTTTCCAATTTTAGTGCACTATGATGTTAAGTAGAATTTTGTGCATGAAAGAATGTGGTGGAAACTTTAAATCATAGAAGTAAAACAAATGCATTTGATATCATGTAGAGAAGTCCTGTAACATAGGATCAGAAGGCTCACCAGTTGTAATTTCTGCAGAGGCCCCAAGGGAACCAGGTTCTGTGACCTTCATTTAAGGCTTCTATGGAATCTGGCTCTTCAGGTAATTACATACTTTCACTGCTAATGCTCTGGCTCCTGGTGTGCATTTTCTATTACAGGTTTTCAACCCGTGACAATTCAAAATATTTTATCATGAGCCTTACTGGGGAAACTTCTGTATACACAGTCACCAACAGAGATGTGACATGATACATTTTGCAATTTCGATTATCAAAGGTATTCAACATTGAACAAGGCACACAGAATAATGTTGAGGAGTGAATTTTCATATTTTTGATTTCTAAGGATTACAGCAGACATTCAATGGAGGTTAATCATGAAATGTAAAACAGAAAGGGAATAAATACCAATAAGAAACAAAGTCTCCTATATTTTTTCAGAAAGACCAAACCAATTCTAAAATAAAAGAACTTAGGTAATAATGGTCCATGAGACTTAAGGCAGTGGAGTTATGAGACATCTTCTCATGCTATTTCCAGAGCCACCTCAATGAAAACCATCAGTCTTCTACCCTAAGCATTGATAAGGTCCAGAGTTGTCACCAAGGATGAGGAGATGGGAATGAAGATGGCTGTAGTTCTGGGAAATTTTTGATTTTTGAAAAGCAAACACAAGAAAATTATATCACCAAACACACAAACCAGAGATGAGGCCACAAGAGGGTGTTGTAAGAAAAGATGGAAGTTTCTTGAAATTGTTGTAGTGAAAATGAACACTACATTTACCTTATTTCTCTCTGTGCTGTGATCTTGCTGCTGGTCTTTATGGGAATCCAATGAGATCCTGAATCTGCTGAAGGTGGGAGAAGATATTGGACCTCACTATAATTTACACATTTTATGCAGAATAAGAAACCCTTCACGTCTCCTCCATGTCACTTTCTCCCACACTTGGGTCCTACATAAGAGGCACATGGTTTATCAGATACCTCAGATGAACCCTGAGCCCATGACCACTTTTCTTGAGGATGATAATGCAGAGCCTGATTATTGTGTTTTCTTAACTAACCTCCAAATAGTAGACTAATCAGAACCCAAACTACTTGGGAATCAACTCAAAATCAAGAGTTTCCTGACTTAAAGTACATATCAGAGTATACCACTTATAGAATAACAATTAAAATAAGAACAGCTTTGGATGGGAAGAATATCAACAAACCCTTGACTTGAACAGCACCGCTCCTTTTCTTCAAAATGTAGTAGCATTTTAAAAAATTCTCTTGATCTACATTTAATCTGCTTATCATGTAATACAATGGATTTAAAATATTTATGAATAGAGATTTATTCAGAGTAATATTATATTAATGAGAAAAGGAAAGAACTATAGGCATAAACTGTAAAATTTTAGACTTACACTTAAAAAGCTGAGGAGTAAAATTACATAAAAATTAATTTACTAACAGAGTATTATAGCTCACAATAAACAAAACAAAAAGAACAAAGAGGTTCCAAAAACAGTAAAAAATGGCTTCTTTTTAAAAAGAGTTCTCATGGTACAATTTTTTTGAGTTGGAGTCTCACTATGTCACCCAGACTGTAGTGCAGTGGCAGTCTCATGGCCAATGCAGTCACGATCTGCTGGGCTCAGGTAATCCTTCTGTCCTAGACTTCCAAGTATCTGGAACTACAGGCATGCACCACCATGCCAGATTAATTTGTTTTTTGAATTAATTGTGGAGATGAAGTATCACCAAGTTGCCCAGACTCGTCTCAAACATGTGGGCTCTGACAATTCTCTCATCTTGGCTTCCCAAAGTGCTGGGATTATAGCGGTGGGCCACTGCACCCAACCTCAAGATCCAGTATTGATTCACAACAATTTAGCAGTAAAAAGTCTTTTTTCATCAGACATACAGCCCTCAGTCTAAAATATTGTTAGTGTTACTCTTCTCAAACAAAAGAAAAATGAAGACTTCGGTACTGACTCAAGGTAGAAAGGGGAGATGGCCCATTTCTCTCTAGGCTCCTCTCTTCAATTAGTAGTGACCTAGAGGTTGGGATGTGGTGAGGTTGTCCGCATACAGTGGAGGGGCTTGAACATCACCATTCCCAGGAGACTGGCTGAAAGCCATCTGACTGGAGCACTTGAGGGTGGCATCTTGCCACCCAGTTACATACCAGTCTCTTATATAGTGCTTGGAACTGTTTCTGGGACACATAACAATCACCACTGGAACAAGAAGCAGAGTGTGTGTTTGTGCAGCAGAAGTTAATCTGCTGCCTCCGCAGGGAGCTCATACCTCTGCATGGAAGTTTCTGTGTGTATGGGCTTGTTGGCTCCAGTTTCTGCATATTCTGTGCCTCTTGCAGCCTCTGTTTTTGCATTCTTTCCAGAGTTGAAGACACAAAGAATGGACTTGAGTAAGAACTAAAACACCATTCGAGTCAAGCAAGAAGACAATAAGGACATAGCTATCCAGTCATGCACATAAGAAGTAGTAGTCCCAAACCTGAGTCTTGAGGGAACCTAAGGAAAGGTTCTGCTTTTGTATGGTGAGTGCATCTGAAGACCCTGATCTCCCACAGAACAATCAAAAACATTGGACAGAATTTAAAATGCATAATTGAATACACCCAATAGCTAGTATCCTTTAAAGGAGCATGAGGCCAAGATGGAGAGGAAGAAAACTGAGGACCAAATTCATCCAGGAGTTGACACCAGTATCCATGAGTTTCATTACTAAATTCCAAGAGAGACTACAGAGATGCAAACAAGCTGAGAGAATTTACACAGATTTAGGAGCTTCGATGGAAAATGCTTGGATTTCATATTCTGTTTAAAAAGTATCCCTTAATGTAGTCCATTGGTTTTAGTTGGGACACAGAAGTTACACACTAGGAAAAAGATGGACAAACATATGCACTGACTTCTCTAGAGACTAACCCTGCAGTGAGTGATGTCAATTGCTGACTGAATTAAGTATATGATCAGAGTAAACTCCTATCTTTTTTGCAGCAAGATAGCATCATACAAGGTCCCAATTTTTCTCTAAATATTTTTCCTGGTGCCTTGCATTAAATAAAAATATGGCAGGATAGTACAAGTTGATTGGATCAAAAACTAAAGGACTGTGAAAATGAATCCAGAGGTGATCCAGATATTGAAGTTAACAATACAGGCACCAGCATCTCCACTTTCCCCAAGTGAAAGACAAAAATATGTGAAGGGAAAGAAAAACTGCAGATTACAGAAATCAAATCAGGGTGGGAAAGCACAATATTTTACTGCATAAATGAGCCACAAATATTGCAGAAATGATTCTAAAGAATATCCCAAGTGTCTTCATTTTTGATGCATGTTTTATGCAAAAGTATTTGTATCACTGAACACGTGAACACCATACTTACTTTTCTTCATAGATTTCATAAAAACTGTCCTTTCTTCTTTTCAACATTTTGAATACATATTCGCTTGCAGCTTTCAGAGATCACAATGCATCATCTTTGCCTTCCATGCTTTTTTTATACTCTGCAATGGACAAAAAAAAAGTCATGTTCTCTGTTTTCAACTAGATATGAAACTTTGGTTTCAGCAAGGAAATGAAAAAGTGAAAATCCTGAAGATTGAAAGTCCTTGTTTCACTTCCCAGGGCAAAGTTGTTTTCATGGTAATAGTACTTCTACCCCACAAAGATCATACCTTCCAGGATGCAGGTTTTGGACCTCCAGTCCTTCAGCTTTGTATCCTCAGATGTTTTTTGTACATCTCATAATTTTAAGACAGATTGGAGAAGAAACATTTAAGAAACAATGATATCACACCTTTATGAATACACTGAAACAATTATAAGCTATACATTTAAACTATATGAAGATTGTTATCATATTATAAATATTTTACCTCAGGTAAAAATTTTAATTTTAAAATTGGAAAACTAAATAATTAGGTTCAGTTCTCTAAATTATAAATTCCCTGGGAGTTCTTTTTCATTAGTTGTTTTTTCTTGATCTTCCGTGAAGCATCTTCCTTGGATCCATTCTTATCTTCAG
>NW_007218872.1:0-3541 GCF_000164805.1 Carlito syrichta | reverse complement strand
CCCCTCAGGTCCCCCACCTCTTCCCCATGGAAAAGGGGTTTTCTGCTTCCTGGAAGTGCTGTTGGGGACCAAGGATCTCTGAGGGAATGCAGATATTTGGAGTCCACAGAGGAACTAACTGGGATAGGGTTTTTTGACAGAAACAGTGTTACTATTAGAAGTTTGTTAAACATAGCTATAATATTTATCTTAAATCACCTGTCTTTCCAATTTTAGTGCACTATGATGTTAAGTAGAATTTTGTGCATGAAAGAATGTGGTGGAAACTTTAAATCATAGAAGTAAAACAAATGCATTTGATATCATGTAGAGAAGTCCTGTAACATAGGATCAGAAGGCTCACCAGTTGTAATTTCTGCAGAGGCCCCAAGGGAACCAGGTTCTGTGACCTTCATTTAAGGCTTCTATGGAATCTGGCTCTTCAGGTAATTACAGACTTTCACTGCTAATGCTCTGGCTCCTGGTGTGCATTTTCTATTACAGGTTTTCAACCCGTGACAATTCAAAATATTTTATCATGAGCCTTACTGGGGAAACTTCTGTATACACAGTCACCAACAGAGATGTGACATGATACATTTTGCAATTTCGATTATCAAAGGTATTCAACATTGAACAAGGCACACAGAATAATGTTGAGGAGTGAATTTTCATATTTTTGATTTCTAAGGATTACAGCAGACATTCAATGGAGGTTAATCATGAAATGTAAAACAGAAAGGGAATAAATACCAATAAGAAACAAAGTCTCCTATATTTTTTCAGAAAGACCAAACCAATTCTAAAATAAAAGAACTTAGGTAATAATGGTCCATGAGACTTAAGGCAGTGGAGTTATGAGACATCTTCTCATGCTATTTCCAGAGCCACCTCAATGAAAACCATCAGTCTTCTACCCTAAGCATTGATAAGGTCCAGAGTTGTCACCAAGGATGAGGAGATGGGAATGAAGATGGCTGTAGTTCTGGGAAATTTTTGATTTTTGAAAAGCAAACACAAGAAAATTATATCACCAAACACACAAACCAGAGATGAGGCCACAAGAGGGTGTTGTAAGAAAAGATGGAAGTTTCTTGAAATTGTTGTAGTGAAAATGAACACTACATTTACCTTATTTCTCTCTGTGCTGTGATCTTGCTGCTGGTCTTTATGGGAATCCAATGAGATCCTGAATCTGCTGAAGGTGGGAGAAGATATTGGACCTCACTATAATTTACACATTTTATGCAGAATAAGAAACCCTTCACGTCTCCTCCATGTCACTTTCTCCCACACTTGGGTCCTACATAAGAGGCACATGGTTTATCAGATACCTCAGATGAACCCTGAGCCCATGACCACTTTTCTTGAGGATGATAATGCAGAGCCTGATTATTGTGTTTTCTTAACTAACCTCCAAATAGTAGACTAATCAGAACCCAAACTACTTGGGAATCAACTCAAAATCAAGAGTTTCCTGACTTAAAGTACATATCAGAGTATACCACTTATAGAATAACAATTAAAATAAGAACAGCTTTGGATGGGAAGAATATCAACAAACCCTTGACTTGAACAGCACCGCTCCTTTTCTTCAAAATGTAGTAGCATTTTAAAAAATTCTCTTGATCTACATTTAATCTGCTTATCATGTAATACAATGGATTTAAAATATTTATGAATAGAGATTTATTCAGAGTAATATTATATTAATGAGAAAAGGAAAGAACTATAGGCATAAACTGTAAAATTTTAGACTTACACTTAAAAAGCTGAGGAGTAAAATTACATAAAAATTAATTTACTAACAGAGTATTATAGCTCACAATAAACAAAACAAAAAGAACAAAGAGGTTCCAAAAACAGTAAAAAATGGCTTCTTTTTAAAAAGAGTTCTCATGGTACAATTTTTTTGAGTTGGAGTCTCACTATGTCACCCAGACTGTAGTGCAGTGGCAGTCTCATGGCCAATGCAGTCACGATCTGCTGGGCTCAGGTAATCCTTCTGTCCTAGACTTCCAAGTATCTGGAACTACAGGCATGCACCACCATGCCAGATTAATTTGTTTTTTGAATTAATTGTGGAGATGAAGTATCACCAAGTTGCCCAGACTCGTCTCAAACATGTGGGCTCTGACAATTCTCTCATCTTGGCTTCCCAAAGTGCTGGGATTATAGCAGTGGGCCACTGCACCCAACCTCAAGATCCAGTATTGATTCACAAAGATTTAGCAGTAAAAAGTCTTCTTTCATCAGACATACAGCCCTCAGTCTAAAATATTGTTAGTGTTACTCTTCTCAAACAAAAGAAAAATGAAGACTTCGGTACTGACTCAAGGTAGAAAGGGGAGATGGCCCATTTCTCTCTAGGCTCCTCTCTTCAATTAGTAGTGACCTAGAGGTTGGGATGTGGTGAGGTTGTCCGCATACAGTGGAGGGGCTTGAACATCACCATTCCCAGGAGACTGGCTGAAAGCCATCTGACTGGAGCACTTGAGGGTGGCATCTTGCCACCCAGTTACATACCAGTCTCTTATATAGTGCTTGGAACTGTTTCTGGGACACATAACAATCACCACTGGAACAAGAAGCAGAGTGTGTGTTTGTGCAGCAGAAGTTAATCTGCTGCCTCCGCAGGGAGCTCATACCTCTGCATGGAAGTTTCTGTGTGTATGGGCTTGTTGGCTCCAGTTTCTGCATATTCTGTGCCTCTTGCAGCCTCTGTTTTTGCATTCTTTCCAGAGTTGAAGACACAAAGAATGGACTTGAGTAAGAACTAAAACACCATTCGAGTCAAGCAAGAAGACAATAAGGACATAGCTATCCAGTCATGCACATAAGAAGTAGTAGTCCCAAACCTGAGTCTTGAGGGAACCTAAGGAAAGGTTCTGCTTTTGTATGGTGAGTGCATCTGAAGACCCTGATCTCCCACAGAACAATCAAAAACATTGGACAGAATTTAAAATGCATAATTGAATACACCCAATAGCTAGTATCCTTTAAAGGAGCATGAGGCCAAGATGGAGAGGAAGAAAACTGAGGACCAAATTCATCCAGGAGTTGACACCAGTATCCATGAGTTTCATTACTAAATTCCAAGAGAGACTACAGAGATGCAAACAAGCTGAGAGAATTTACACAGATTTAGGAGCTTCGATGGAAAATGCTTGGATTTCATATTCTGTTTAAAAAGTATCCCTTAATGTAGTCCATTGGTTTTAGTTGGGACACAGAAGTTACACACTAGGAAAAAGATGGACAAACATATGCACTGACTTCTCTAGAGACTAACCCTGCAGTGAGTGATGTCAATTGCTGACTGAATTAAGTATATGATCAGAGTAAACTCCTATCTTTTTTGCAGCAAGATAGCATCATACAAGGTCCCAATTTTTCTCTAAATATTTTTCCTGGTGCCTTGCATTAAATAAAAATATGGCAGGATAGTACAAGTTGATTGGATCAAAAACTAAAGGACTGTGAAAATGAATCCAGAGGTGATCCAGATATTGAAGTTAATACAGGCACCAGCATCTCCACTTTCCCCAAGTGAAAGACAAAA
>NW_007218871.1:0-796 GCF_000164805.1 Carlito syrichta | reverse complement strand
AATGATTAGTGAGGTGAACATTTCTTCATATGTCTGTTGGCTGCTCGGATGTCTTCCTTTTTGAAGTGTCTGTTCATATCTTTTGCCCACTTTATAACGGGGGTTGTTTTGTTGTTTCCCTCTCAGCACGTTTGAGTTTCTTGTAGATCCAAGATGTTAAGCCTTTGTCAGACCTGGAGTTGGCAAATACTTTTACTTGCCAGTCTGTAGGCTGTCTCCCTGCTCACTTGATGGTTTCTTTGGCTTTGCAGAAGCTTGTCAGTTTAATGAGGTCCTACTTGTCTATCTCATCTCTTATGGCCTGTGGGTTTCGGGTTTTGTTCAGAAATTGGATGTCAGTTCCAATTTCCATAAGGGTATGTCCTTCATTTTCTAAGGTTCTTATAGTTTGAGGTTTTACATTTAGGTCTCTGATCCATTTAGAGTGAATTTTTGTGTATGGGGAAAGATAGGGGTCTTGTTTGAGTCTTCTGCATGTGGTCAGCCAGTTTTCCCAGCACCATTTACTGAATAGGTTCTCCTCTCCTCAGTGGTAGGTGGTGGAGGCTTTGTCAAAGATGAGTTGGTTGAGAAATTGAGGCATAGTTTCTGGAATCTCAATTCGATTCCATTGGTCTATATGCCTGTTTTTATACCAATACCAAGCTGTTTTGATTATTGTGGCTTTATAGTAAATTTTGAAGTCTGGTAATGTGATACTGCCTGCTTTGTTTTTTTTTGCTGAGGATTGTTCTGGCTATTCTTGGTCGTTTGTGTTTCCATATGAATTCCTGTGTTGTCTTTCTAGGTCTGAGAA
>NW_007218870.1:0-820 GCF_000164805.1 Carlito syrichta | reverse complement strand
GCCTTTGTCAGACCTGGAGTTGGCAAATACTTTTTCCCAGTCCGTAGGCTGTCTCCTGCTCACTTGATGGTTTCTTTGCTTTGCAGAAGCTTGTCAGTTAATGAGGTCCCACTTGTCTATCTCATCTCTTATGGCCTGTGGGTTTCGGGTTTTGTTCAGAAATTGGATGTCAGTTCCAATTTCCATAAGGGTATGTCCTTCATTTTCTAAGGTTCTTATGGTTTGAGGTTTTACATTTAGGTCTCTGATCCATTTAGAGTGAATTTTTGTGTATGGGGAAAGATAGGGGTCTTGTTTGAGTCTTCTGCATGTGGTCAGCCAGTTTTCCCAGCACCATTTACTGAATAGGTTCTCCTCTCCTCAGTGGTAGGTGGTGGAGGCTTTGTCAAAGATGAGTTGGTTGAGAAATTGAGGCATAGCTTCTGGAATCTCAATTCGATTCCATTGGTCTATATGCCTGTTTTTATACCAATACCAAGCTGTTTTGATTATTGTGGCTTTATAGTAAATTTTGAAGTCTGGTAATGTGATACTGCCTGCTTTGTTTTTTTTTGCTGAGGATTGTTCTGGCTATTCTTGGTCGTTTGTGTTTCCATATGAATTCCTGTGTTGTCTTTTCTAGGTCTGAGAAGAATGTTGCTGGTAATTTGATGGCTATTGCATTCAATCTGTAGATTGCCTTAGTTAGGATGGACATCTTCACAATGTTGATTCTTCCAATCCATGAGCATGGGATAATTTTCCACTTGTTTGTGTCGTCTTTGATTTCTTTGAGCAATGTTTTGTAGTTTTCATTGTAAAGGTCTTTCCCGTCTCTGGT
>NW_007218869.1:0-8758 GCF_000164805.1 Carlito syrichta | reverse complement strand
TTTTAAAAGTCTCAAAGCTACCCAGGCATGCATAAACAGAAGTCTGTGTAGGTATTGCATCCACTGGGGAAGAAAAGTGAGAAGAAAACTGAAATCTCTTCCTCTTGGATACTGGGAAACTCAAGAAACACCAGACACCCCAAGCCATTCCCAAACCATAGCTAGATATCCCACATGAGAGTAAAGTCCTGAGAAAATGAAAGTCAAACCCAGAAGCCAAATGGCAGTGCTGAAAAAAAGTCTCCATCTCCACCTGAGTAGGAGTTGCCACCACCTGGGAAGATCAAGTTAGTGCCTCTCCCGTTTTCAACCCTGGGCAAACCTCAAGCACAACCTGCTGCTCAAGGGCCAGTCTCTGGTTGCATGTAAGACAGCTGTGCCTTACTCTTCAGGCCTGGTTCTACTAACTCACCTCAATCTACTGTAGCCAATCTATCCTGACCAGCTTCGACAAACACATCTTTGATCAGTCCTGCCTGACCAGCTCAACCATTTTCAACCAATGCAACCTGACCCAGCATTTAGGCCTGCACTCTACAAAACATCATCTTGCACTTCTCTTCACAATAAACCTGTTTTCACTGCTAAGACCAAGTTCCAGTCACCGTCCAAGCTTCAAAACCAGAATCTATTCCAAGACTTTGACCTCCAACCAGTTTCATGGAGGAACCCCAATAATCCTGACACTCATCACAGAAGAGCAGAGACCAGAGCTTGAGGCCATGAAGAGGCAGGCTCAACAAGAGCATAAGAATGCTTCTAAATTCATCTCTTTGGGGAACATGTGGTTTTAGAACACATCTCCAATAGGTTGGGGCTACCTTATAGAATGATAATTACAGCCAGAAAAGGTGAATGCAAAGCATAGGGGAACCTACCAGTAGAGTGCAAGGGCCCACAGTAATGATATAGGGCAGCTAATAACCTGGGACCTCAAGAATTAAACTGTCACAGGATGAGGCTCATTTGGAACAGGGGCTGAAAAATAAATTGTGACTTACTCAACCCTTATGACCAGGCCAGTGAGAAGCACTACTTGAGTTAACATTCACAAAAGCATGCAAAGTCAGTATCACTGTGCCACTTTACTGACAAAGTTCAGCAATTGGCTAGGATCACATCACATGTGAAGGGGACAGGTCACACCAAAGTCCTCAGTATTTTCTTCATCTCAGTTAATAGCAATGCCATTTGTCTAGTTGCTCAGGTCAGAAATCTTTGAAGTCATTTGACTCTTGTCTCTCCCTAAAACTGCATACCCAGACACCAGCAAATTCCATCTGCCTTACCTTCAAATTGCAACGAGAACCTTTCTACTTCTAACCACATTTCTCCATTTTCACATTAGTTCAAGCCCTCATCATTTCCTGCCTGGATTATTGAAATATCCTTCTAACAATGCAGAGATTCCCAAAGTTCCTAGACTCATCAAGCCCTTCTTATATCATTCATAGGTCAAAAGAAATACTCAGCAGTCCCATTTATTAAGAAGTTAGGTACCAACATTTAATAAGTACTTATGACTGTAGCAGACTGACTAATGGCCACCCAAAGAGATCAGGTTCTAATCTCTGGACGGTGTAAATGTCACCATATTTTAAAAAATGACCTCTGGATGTGATTAAAGACCCTGAGATGGGGAAATAATCCCAGATTATTAGAGTAAGCCCTAAAGGAAACCACATGTCCTTATAAAATAAAGGCAGATGGAAATTTAACACAGACAGAAGAAGAGAAAGGCAACGTGACCACAGAGGCAACGGTTGAAGTGATGCAACCAGCAGCCAAAGAATGCTGGCAGCCAACAGAAGCTGAAAGAGGCAGAAAACAAAATCTCCCCAGGAGCCTCCAAAGGGAGTACAGGCCTCTCAACCTTATTTTTGCCCCAGTGATGGTGATTTCACACTTCTGGGCTCCAGATCTGTGAGAACACATCTTTGTTGTTTGTTTGTTTGTTTTTTCTGAGTTGGAGTCTCACTCTGTTGCCCAGACTGGAATGCGGTGGCTGCTCCCGGCCACCATAGCCTCGACCTGCTGGGCTCCGGTGAACATTCTGCCTCAGTTTTCCAAGTAGCTGGAAATATAGGCGCACGCTACCACACCTGGCTAATTTTTTGGTTTATTGTAGAGATGAGGTCTCACCAAGTTGCCCAGGTAGGTCTCGACCCCCCAGGCTCAGGCAATTCACTCACCTCAGCCTCCCAAAGCATGGGATTACAGGCTGAGCCACTGAGCCCAGCTACATCTTTGTTTTTTTAAGCCACCAAGTTTGCAGTGACTTGTTAGAACAGCCACTGAGTTCTAAAACAACAAAGCAACCATTAGTAAATAATATATGTTAAAAAAAAATTTGACTTCAGTCTTAATACATGCTAATGTGGTATGTGTCCCTGTTGGGCAGTGTGTTTCAAACCTTGGAATCAAATTTGCCTCACTCTATGTACTATACCGATTTTCATAGGGTACTTTTTAAAAATTGCTCTGTCAAAACCCCAGCTTCAGAGATATGGCATCACTGAAAAGAACATAGCTTGATCCGATATTAAAACTGTGAACTACCTATTGGGCAAATGCTCACATACTACAGATGTCAAGCATTAATACGAATCCTTCACAGATTTAAAACACCCTACTCTACTCCACCCAGTAGATCTGCTGTGGTGTCATGGGATAACATTGGCACACATTCTAAGCACTGGGAAAAAATTATGAGCAAGTCAGAAAAAGATCTTGTATTCTTGGAGGTTATATTATAGTAAGGAATGACAGACAATAAACAACCCAAACTGTATCAGACCCTGGTAAGCACTATGAAGAGAATTAAAACAGGACCAAGTATTACAGAGTGACTAGATGGCTACTTAGAATAGGTGATCAGACATCCTACAACCTCCCAAGGTTAGAAAAAGAAGACATTGAGACACTGAATAGACCAATAACAACCCAGGACAATGACTCTGTCATAAAAAGTAAACTACCTACCTACACACACATACACACACACACACACACACACACACACACACAGCCCTGGGCCAGGAAGTTTGCCAGCAGAGCTCTACAGAATATACAAGGAGGAGCTGATACCAATGCTACTGAAAGTATTCCAGGCAATTGAGAAAGAGGGAATTCTCCCCAAACCATTTTATGAAGCTAATATCACACTGATACCCAAACCAGGTAAAGAATCACCAAAAAAAGAGAACTTCGGGTCAATATCCCTAATGAACATAGATGCAAAAATTCTCCACAAGATTCTAGCAAATTAGATCCAACAACACATCCCCAAAATCATCCACCATGACCAAGATGCAGGGTTGGTTCAACATCTGCAAGACCATAAATGTAATCAAATACACCAACATATATAAAAAGAAGAACCACATGATTATCATTAGATGCAGAAAAGGCTTTTGATAAAATCCAGCATCACTTCTGGATAAAAACTCTCAAACACCCAGGCACAGAAGAAACATAACTCAAAATAGTGAGTGCCATCTACAATAAACCCACAGCCTGCATATTGCTAAACGAACAGAAACTGGAAACATTTCCCCTGAAAACTGGAACAAGGAAAGGCTGCCCACTCTCACCTCTCTTGTTCAACATTGTGCTGGAAGACCTAGCTAGAGCAATTAGGCAAGAAGAAGGATATCAGGGTATCCAAATAGGAAATAGGCAGTTAAATTATCCCTCTTTGCTGATGATATGATCCTGGACCTCAAAAACCCAAGAAAATCTGTCAAAATTCTGCTTGCACTAATAAAGAACTTTGGCAAAGCCCGGGGGTACAAAATAAATGTGCAAAAAGACAGCTGCATTCTTAGGCACCATCAACATGCCGGCAGGGAACCAAATAAAAAGCACAATCCCATTCACAATAGCTACACACAGAAACGTAATACCTCAGCATCGTCCTAACCAGAGAAGTGAAATTGACTGATTGACTGATTGATTGAATTTGGGTCTCAGTCTGTCACACAGGTTAGAGTGCAGTACCATGCTCACAGTCACTGCAGCCTTGACTTGCTGGGCTCAGTAATCCTTCCATCTCAGTCTTCCAAGTAGTTGAAACTACAGGCATGCACCACCACACCTAGCTAATTTTTTATTTATTATAGAAATGAGGTGTTGTGAAGTTGCCCAGGCTGGCCTTGAACCCGTGGACTCTGGCAATTCTCACACGTCAGCCCCCCAAAGTGCTGGGATTACAGGCATAAGCCACCATGACCAGTCGTGAAATACCTTTGTGATAAAACCTACAAAAACTGCTCAAGGAAGTCCAAGAAGACACAAATAAATGAAAAAATATTCCACACTCATGGATAGGAAGAATCAACATTGTTAAGATATCCATCCTACCAGAGGCAATCTACAGATTCAGTGCAATACCCATTAAATTAATAACATCATTCTTTGGAGCCCTGGAAATGACAATACAGAACTACATATGGAAACATAAATGGATATGAATAGCCAAAACAAACCTTAGCAAAAGAAACAAAGCAGGAAGTATCACACTTCCAAACGTCAAACTTCACTAAAAGACTACAATAATCAAAACAGACTGTTATTGCTACAAGAACAGGCATATAGACCAATTGAACAGGCTAGAGAGTCCAGAAACAAAACTTCAATTTTTCAACCAATTCATCTTTGACAAAGCCTCCAACAACAACTACTGGGGACAGGAGAATCTATTCAGTAAATGATGCTGGGAAAATTGGATGACAAAGATGCAGAAGATTGAAACAGGACCCCTACCTGTCACCACACACAAAAGTCAACTCTAAATGAATCAAAGACCTAAACATAAAAACTCTAATTATAGGAACCTTAGAAAATGCAGGAGACACACTTATGAAGACTGGAACAGGCAGCCAATTCCTGATTATAACCCCAAGCGTCCAAATAAGATAGACAAGTAGGTCATCATCAAACTGAAAGCCTTCTGCAAGGCAAAAGAAAACATCAAGGGAGTGGGGAGACAATCCACAGAATGGGAAAAAGTATTTGCCAACTGTGTATCTGACAAAGGCCTAAAATGCAGGAGCTATAAGGAACTCAAATGTGCTGAAAGGATAAAAACCAACAGTCCTTTCAAAAAGTGGGCAAAAGATATGAATAGCCACTTCTCAAAAGAAGATATACAGGCAGCCAACAGACACACGAAAAAGTGCTCAGCCTCACTCATCATCAGAGAAATGGAAATCAAAACCACACCGAGATACCACTTAACCCCAGTAAGAATGGCCATCAATAATAAAGCAAACAACAACAGATGCTGGTGAGGATGCGGAGAAAAAGGAATACTTCTACACTCCTGGTGGAAATGCAAACTAGTGCAACCTCTTTGGAAAACAGTGTGGTGATTTCTGAAAGAACTAGAAAATTTCCTTCCATGTGATCCAGCAATCCCCCTACTGGGAATATACCTGGAGGGACTCAAATCATTGTAGAAAAAAGATACCTGAAAATGCATGTTTATTGCAGCTCTATTTACAATAGCAAAAACATGGAACCAACTGTGCTGCCAATCAAAACTGAACTGGATAAGAAATGTGGCATACATACACAATGGAATATTATGCTGCCATAAAGAAGAAACATGGACTTTGCAACAACTTGGATGGACTTAGAGTCTGTCATACTCAGTGATCTATCACAGAAACAAAGAACAGAATATCACACGTTCTCACTCATAAGCGGACCCTGAACAATTACCAAAATACCATAAGAAAGGGATTGGTGGTAGAGAGATACTGCAGGGGTGAAGGTGGTAGGACACAACATCTCAAACCTGGCAACGTGAAAGCCAAAGGGAGGCCCAAACTTTACCTGTATGATAACCACTTGTATACCTAATCCTGAACTGCAAATAAATAAACCATTCTAAAAATATGGATTTCCAAATTAAGAAAAAGAATGGGTGGTCAGAGAAGCTCCCTTTGAGGATGTGACATCTAAGTTGAGAAATGCATGGCAACACAGCCAGTCAAGTGAAGATCAGGGTAAAAGAACCCCAGGAAGAGGAAACAGCTGTGCACAGGTCTTGAGTCAAGCAGCAGATGTTTAGATTGTGTGACTGAGGAGTAGCAAGCAAGGAGGAGACAGGGAGATGAAGTCAGAGAGTACAAATAACTCTGTAATCAATTGGGGTAAGTAGTTTGCATTTATTGCAAGTGTGAGGGAAATTCACTGGAAGGTTTTAAGCCCAGGATGATAGAATCTGCTTTCTGTTTTAATAGATCATTAGCTGTAGTAAATATGAATTGATGACCTTCCTGTACTACTCCCACAGTCATTGTATTATATTTCTCACAGGAGGAACCAGGATTTAAATGAACTCTGTCAGAAGTCTTCTTTGCATTTAGCTCCTCCAGAAAGCTCTTCTGGAGCAGCTTTTTCTCTTCCTTCCTTCCTTTCTTTCTTTCTGCTCTTTTTTTCAGAACTGCGTTCTCACTACATTTCCAAGCTGAACTGTAGTGGGTGTTCACAAGGGAGATCATAGTGAACTCTAGCCTTGAACCCTGGGTTCAAACAATCCTCTGGCTTGAGCCTGTGTTTTCTATTCCCCAGTGTTACCTGTCAAGTTAAAAGCTTCATCTTCTAGGAATCTTCACTGCTGCCCAGGCACAAGCAGGTAGAAATGAGCAAGCAGGACTGAAAGAGACCCAACAGTGGAGTTTGCCAAAAGGTCAGATGGAGGCTACTGTATTCAGAAAAAGTGTTCACAGCCAGATGTAGGCTCCAGAAAGAAAGAGTATGTCAATTCCTAGCCTGCCCTTGACTTCCCAGGTGAGCTGCAGAAGCCAATTTGCTAATAATACTTTTGATGCGTAGTCTTCAACCTTTGGGGCAGGGATAAGTAGTTATGCCAAGAACCTTTGTAGCTTTAATTTCCTAATGCCATGTATAAAATTGTTCAATTTTCAACTTTCCAGTTAAGTAAGAAATGAAAAATGTCAAATTTTCACTTTGGTCAAGGTTTTCTTGTTGTTTCTGGTCCCTAGAAAGTTAAGCATGCTGACTTAAGCCCTAGATGCCAAAAAATATGAAAAATTATACAATTTCTGAAATACACACAGAGTCTATTGCCAAATATTACACTTCAATTCCCTTCTTCAATATAAGGGTTCCATTTACCTCTGGTTTATAATAGCATGGAGTACATGTTAAATCAATATCAGTCTAAGTTCTTCATTTTGTTCTCAGATTTTGTTCCAAAAGGGAAAAGCCTTCTTTGGGAGCAAGATTCTTTACAAAACTCTGTCAGAGAGAATGAAAAACAGAAACACAAAATATATCCTTAAAATCCTATTTGTATTATGCACTTATTCAAAACCTAAACCCTAACATACAGTGAAATTCAAAGGAAAGTTTTCATTCTCCCAGAATGTAGAAGGTAGGTTACAATCCTTTCTTATAGAGAGGTGATAAGAAGGAAAACAATAAGCTCACTTCTATGTATTTATTTGTGTTTGTTTCATGTTACATTCTTAATCACATTGTAAAGTTCCAGAAGGAGAGGACAACATTCATTTTGTTCACCACTATATCCCCAGTTCCAAGTACAGTGCCTATCATATTTAGTGCTTATAAATATTTCTTAAATGTCTAGAGCTATGAAGGATGGATTTTATCTCTAAACATCATTTTAAATATTTGGTCATCTCTAAACTTTGCACACTGTTCCATTAACCTAGCGCACTATTCATTGTGCCTGTAACATACTTTTTAAAAAACAGTTTTAGGTCACAGAAACGCTGAACCAAAAAGACAGATAGTTCCCACATTTGTTTTCCTTCCCCAACCCCAAACAGTCTCCCTCATCAGCAACATTCCATGCCAATGGAATCCATTTGTTACAACTGATGAACCAACTTTGAAATATCAACCGAAGGCCAGAGTTTACATTATGCATGGTTCATTTTTTGTGCTGTACATTTTATGTACATATTATGTTAGGTATATTTTACCCTCCAAAAAACAAGAGAAAGAGCTGAGGTGAAGTATTAATTCTTCCTTTTCTGAGCCAGCTTCATCACCTATAAAATTATTTATTAATTGTAATCATATATCCTGAATAAGCATTTAGAAGGTTTAGTACTACCCTCATCAGCACAAAACTGCTGTAAAGATTAAGTTAATTAATGTATGTGAAATCCTTCCATGAGTTTTAATCAATATGTAATGCCATGTATCTACACTTATATTATCTTACAAAACAGCTTTGTTGTTCTAAAAGTTCCCCCACAACACACTTTTAATATGACTTGGTATCCTGTAGAGCTAGAAGACCTCCTTCCTTCCATTATTCTTCATTGTCAGAAAATTCCCAATATTAGTTTCTTTTTCTATGAATTTTGTAATCAGCCTAAAGCAGAAAATTTCTACTGAGGTGAAGTGAAATGTATGAATTAACTAAGGAAGACTTGACAGATTTACGGTGTTGAGTCTTCCACAAAACATTGTAATTGACCTTTTAAAAGATTTCCTGTTATAAAGAAGGGATTAGAAGAAAAGAAAGAGTAGGTGTAAGACACTAGTTAGGTACCAAATACAGCAGGTCAAATAAGACCTGTGTTAAGGTGCTGATGCACAGATGAAAGATTCAAAAGACCCTTGGGAAATAAAGCGAAAGAAACTGAATGAGGTATGAGACGGAGGAAGAAAAAGGTCTCCAGAAATAAAAAAAGTTCTTCGCACACATGGGGAAATTTTCAGAATCGATCACTTAAACATATAAAGGAAGATC
>NW_007218868.1:0-4847 GCF_000164805.1 Carlito syrichta | reverse complement strand
CATCGTCCTAACCAGAGAAGTGAAATTGACTGATTGACTGATTGATTGAATTTGGGTCTCAGTCTGTCACCCAGGTTACAGTGCAGTACCATGCTCACAGTCACTGCAGCCTTGACTTGCTGGGCTCAGTAATCCTTCCATCTCAGTCTTCCAAGTAGTTGAAACTACAGGCATGCACCACCACACCTAGCTAATTTTTTATTTATTATAGAGATGAGGTGTTGTGAAGTTGCCCAGGCTGGCCTTGAACCCGTGGACTCTGGCAATTCTCACACGTCAGCCCCCCAAAGTGCTGGGATTACAGGCATAAGCCACCATGACCAGTCGTGAAATACCTTTGTGATAGAACCTACAAAAACTGCTCAAGGAAGTCCAAGAAGACACAAATAAATGAAAAAATATTCCACACTCATGGATAGGAAGAATCAACATTGTTAAGATATCCATCCTACCAGAGGCAATCTACAGATTCAGTGCAATACCCATTAAATTAATAACATCATTCTTTGGAGCCCTGGAAATGACAATACAGAACTACATATGGAAACATAAATGGACATGAATAGCCAAAACAAACCTTAGCAAAAGAAACAAAGCAGGAAGTATCACACTTCCAAACTTCAAACTTCACTAAAAGACTACAATAATCAAAACAGACTGTTATTGCTACAAGAACAGGCATATAGACCAATTGAACAGGCTAGAGAGTCCAGAAACAAAACTTCAATTTTTCAACCAATTCATCTTTGACAAAGCCTCCAACAACAACTACTGGGGACAGGAGAATCTATTCAGTAAATGATGCTGGGAAAATTGGATGAAAAAAGATGCAGAAGATTGAAACAGGACCCCTACCTGTCACCACACACAAAAGTCAACTCTAAATGAATCAAAGACCTAAACATAAAAACTCTAATTATAGGAACCTTAGAAAATGCAGGAGACACACTTATGAAGACTGGAACAGGCAGCCAATTCCTGATTATAACCCCAAGCGTCCAAATAAGATAGACAAGTAGGTCATCATCAAACTGAAAGCCTTCTGCAAGGCAAAAGAAAACATCAAGGGAGTGGGGAGACAATCCACAGAATGGGAAAAAGTATTTGCCAACTGTGTATCTGACAAAGGCCTAAAATGCAGGAGCTATAAGGAACTCAAATGTGCTGAAAGGATAAAAACCAACAGTCCTTTCAAAAAGTGGGCAAAAGATATGAATAGCCACTTCTCAAAAGAAGATATACAGGCAGCCAACAGACACACGAAAAAGTGCTCAGCCTCACTCATCATCAGAGAAATGGAAATCAAAACCACACCGAGATACCACTTAACCCCAGTAAGAATGGCCATCAATAATAAAGCAAACAACAACAGATGCTGGTGAGGATGCGGAGAAAAAGGAATACTTCTACACTCCTGGTGGAAATGCAAACTAGTGCAACCTCTTTGGAAAACAGTGTGGTGATTTCTGAAAGAACTAGAAAATTTCCTTCCATGTGATCCAGCAATCCCCCTACTGGGAATATACCTGGAGGGACTCAAATCATTGTAGAAAAAAGATACCTGAAAATGCATGTTTATTGCAGCTCTATTTACAATAGCAAAAACATGGAACCAACTGTGCTGCCAATCAAAACTGAACTGGATAAGAAATGTGGCATACATACACAATGGAATATTATGCTGCCATAAAGAAGAAACATGGACTTTGCAACAACTTGGATGGACTTAGAGTCTGTCATACTCAGTGATCTATCACAGAAACAAAGAACAGAATATCACACGTTCTCACTCATAAGCGGACCCTGAACAATTACCAAAATACCATAAGAAAGGGATTGGTGGTAGAGAGATACTGCAGGGGTGAAGGTGGTAGGACACAACATCTCAAACCTGGCAACGTGAAAGCCAAAGGGAGGCCCAAACTTTACCTGTATGATAACCACTTGTATACCTAATCCTGAACTGCAAATAAATAAACCATTCTAAAAATATGGATTTCCAAATTAAGAAAAAGAATGGGTGGTCAGAGAAGCTCCCTTTGAGGATGTGACATCTAAGTTGAGAAATGCATGGCAACACAGCCAGTCAAGTGAAGATCAGGGTAAAAGAACCCCAGGAAGAGGAAACAGCTGTGCACAGGTCTTGAGTCAAGCAGCAGATGTTTAGATTGTGTGACTGAGGAGTAGCAAGCAAGGAGGAGACAGGGAGATGAAGTCAGAGAGTACAAATAACTCTGTAATCAATTGGGGTAAGTAGTTTGCATTTATTGCAAGTGTGAGGGAAATTCACTGGAAGGTTTTAAGCCCAGGATGATAGAATCTGCTTTCTGTTTTAATAGATCATTAGCTGTAGTAAATATGAATTGATGACCTTCCTGTACTACTCCCACAGTCATTGTATTATATTTCTCACAGGAGGAACCAGGATTTAAATGAACTCTGTCAGAGGTCTTCTTTGCGTTTAGCTCCTCCAGAAAGCTCTTCTGGAGCAGCTTTTTCTCTTCCTTCCTTCCTTTCTTTCTTTCTGCTCTTTTTTTCAGAACTGCGTTCTCACTACATTTCCAAGCTGAACTGTAGTGGGTGTTCACAAGGGAGATCATAGTGAACTCTAGCCTTGAACCCTGGGTTCAAACAATCCTCTGGCTTGAGCCTGTGTTTTCTATTCCCCAGTGTTACCTGTCAAGTTAAAAGCTTCATCTTCTAGGAATCTTCACTGCTGCCCAGGCACAAGCAGGTAGAAATGAGCAAGCAGGACTGAAAGAGACCCAACAGTGGAGTTTGCCAAAAGGTCAGATGGAGGCTACTGTATTCAGAAAAAGTGTTCACAGCCAGATGTAGGCTCCAGAAAGAAAGAGTATGTCAATTCCTAGCCTGCCCTTGACTTCCCAGGTGAGCTGCAGAAGCCAATTTGCTAATAATACTTTTGATGCGTAGTCTTCAACCTTTGGGGCAGGGATAAGTAGTTATGCCAAGAACCTTTGTAGCTTTAATTTCCTAATGCCATGTATAAAATTGTTCAATTTTCAACTTTCCAGTTAAGTAAGAAATGAAAAATGTCAAATTTCACTTTGGTCAAGGTTTTCTTGTTGTTTCTGGTCCCTAGAAAGTTAAGCATGCTGACTTAAGCCCTAGATGCCAAAAAATATGAAAAATTATACAATTTCTGAAATACACACAGAGTCTATTGCCAAATATTACACTTCAATTCCCTTCTTCAATATAAGGGTTCCATTTACCTCTGGTTTATAATAGCATGGAGTACATGTTAAATCAATATCAGTCTAAGTTCTTCATTTTGTTCTCAGATTTTGTTCCAAAAGGAAAAAGCCTTCTTTGGGAGCAAGATTCTTTACAAAACTCTGTCAGAGAGAATGAAAAACAGAAACACAAAATATATCCTTAAAATCCTATTTGTATTATGCACTTATTCAAAACCTAAACCCTAACATACAGTGAAATTCAAAGGAAAGTTTTCAATCTCCCAGAATGTAGAAGGTAGGTTACAATCCTTTCTTATAGAGAGGTGATAAGAAGGAAAACAATAAGCTCACTTCTATGTATTTATTTGTGTTTGTTTCATGTTACATTCTTAATCACATTGTAAAGTTCCCGAAGGAGAGGACAACATTCATTTTGTTCACCACTATATCCCCAGTTCCAAGTACAGTGCCTATCATATTTAGTGCTTATAAATATTTCTTAAATGTCTAGAGCTATGAAGGATGGATTTTATCTCTAAACATCATTTTAAATATTTGGTCATCTCTAAACTTTGCACAATGTTCCATTAACCCAGCGCACTATTCAAGTGCCTGTAACATACTTTTTAAAAAACAGTTTTAGGTCACAGAAACGCTGAACCAAAAAGACAGATAGTTCCCACATTTGTTTTCCTTCCCCAACCCCAAACAGTCTCCCTCATCAGCAACATTCCATGCCAATGGAATCCATTTGTTACAACTGATGAACCAACTTTGAAATATCAACCGAAGGCCAGAGTTTACATTATGCATGGTTCATTTTTTGTGCTGTACATTTTATGTACATATTATGTTAGGTATATTTTACCCTCCAAAAAACAAGAGAAAGAGCTGAGGTGAAGTATTAATTCTTCCTTTTCTGAGCCAGCTTCATCACCTATAAAATTATTTATTAATTGTAATCATATATCCTGAATAAGCATTTAGAAGGTTTAGTACTACCCTCATCAGCACAAAACTGCTGTAAAGATTAAGTTAATTAATGTATGTGAAATCCTTCCATGAGTTTTAATCAATATGTAATGCCATGTATCTACACTTATATTATCTTACAAAACAGCTTTGTTGTTCTAAAAGTTCCCCCACAACACACTTTTAATATGACTTGGTATCCTGTAGAGCTAGAAGACCTCCTTCCTTCCATTATTCTTCATTGTCAGAAAATTCCCAATATTAGTTTCTTTTTCTATGAATTTTGTAATCAGCCTAAAGCAGAAAATTTCTACTGAGGTGAAGTGAAATGTATGAATTAACTAAGGAAGACTTGACAGATTTACGGTGTTGAGTCTTCCACAAAACATTGTAATTGACCTTTTAAAAGATTTCCTGTTATAAAGAAGGGATTAGAAGAAAAGAAAGAGTAGGTGTAAGACACTAGTTAGGTACCAAATACAGCAGGTCAAATAAGACCTGTGTTAAGGTGCTGATGCACAGATGAAAGATTCAAAAGACCCTTGGGAAATAAAGCGAAAGAAACTGAATGAGGTATGAGACGGAGGAAGAAAAAGGTCTCCAGAAATAAAAAAAGTTCTTCGCACACATGGGGAAATTTTCAGAATCGATCACTTAAACATATAAAGGAAGATC
>NW_007218867.1:0-5206 GCF_000164805.1 Carlito syrichta | reverse complement strand
CTGAAAAAATATTCCACACTCATGGATAGGAAGAATCAACATTGTTAAGATATCCATCCTACCAGAGGCAATCTACAGATTCAGTGCAATACCCATTAAATTAATAACATCATTCTTTGGAGCCCTGGAAATGACAATACAGAACTACATATGGAAACATAAATGGACATGAATAGCCAAAACAAACCTTAGCAAAAGAAACAAAGCAGGAAGTATCACACTTCCAAACTTCAAACTTCACTAAAAGACTACAATAATCAAAACAGACTGTTATTGCTACAAGAACAGGCATATAGACCAATTGAACAGGCTAGAGAGTCCAGAAACAAAACTTCAATTTTTCAACCAATTCATCTTTGACAAAGCCTCCAACAACTACTGGGGACAGGAGAATCTATTCAGTAAATGATGCTGGGAAAATTGGATGACAAAGATGCAGAAGATTGAAACAGGACCCCTACCTGTCACCACACACAAAAGTCAACTCTAAATGAATCAAAGACCTAAACATAAAAACTCTAATTATAGGAACCTTAGAAAATGCAGGAGACACACTTATGAAGACTGGAACAGGCAGCCAATTCCTGATTATAACCCCAAGCGTCCAAATAAGATAAACAAGTAGGACATCATCAAACTGAAAGCCTTCTGCAAGGCAAAAGAAAACATCAAGGGAGTGGGGAGACAATCCACAGAATGGGAAAAAGTATTTGCCAACTGTGTATCTGACAAAGGCCTAAAATGCAGGAGCTATAAGGAACTCAAATGTGCTGAAAGGATAAAAACCAACAGTCCTTTCAAAAAGTGGGCAAAAGATATGAATAGCCACTTCTCAAAAGAAGATATACAGGCAGCCAACAGACACACGAAAAAGTGCTCAGCCTCACTCATCATCAGAGAAATGGAAATCAAAACCACACCGAGATACCACTTAACCCCAGTAAGAATGGCCATCAATAATAAAGCAAACAACAACAGATGCTGGTGAGGATGCGGAGAAAAAGGAATACTTCTACACTCCTGGTGGAAATGCAAACTAGTGCAACCTCTTTGGAAAACAGTGTGGTGATTTCTGAAAGAACTAGAAAATTTCCTTCCATGTGATCCAGCAATCCCCCTACTGGGAATATACCTGGAGGGACTCAAATCATTGTAGAAAAAAGATACCTGAAAATGCATGTTTATTGCAGCTCTATTTACAATAGCAAAAACATGGAACCAACTGTGCTGCCAATCAAAACTGAACTGGATAAGAAATGTGGCATACATACACAATGGAATATTATGCTGCCATAAAGAAGAAACATGGACTTTGCAACAACTTGGATGGACTTAGAGTCTGTCATACTCAGTGATCTATCACAGAAACAAAGAACAGAATATCACACGTTCTCACTCATAAGCGGACCCTGAACAATTACCAAAATACCATAAGAAAGGGATTGGTGGTAGAGAGATACTGCAGGGGTGAAGGTGGTAGGACACAACATCTCAAACCTGGCAACGTGAAAGCCAAAGGGAGGCCCAAACTTTACCTGTATGATAACCACTTGTATACCTAATCCTGAACTGCAAATAAATAAACCATTCTAAAAATATGGATTTCCAAATTAAGAAAAAGAATGGGTGGTCAGAGAAGCTCCCTTTGAGGATGTGACATCTAAGTTGAGAAATGCATGGCAACACAGCCAGTCAAGTGAAGATCAGGGTAAAAGAACCCCAGGAAGAGGAAACAGCTGTGCACAGGTCTTGAGTCAAGCAGCAGATGTTTAGATTGTGTGACTGAGGAGTAGCAAGCAAGGAGGAGACAGGGAGATGAAGTCAGAGAGTACAAATAACTCTGTAATCAATTGGGGTAAGTAGTTTGCATTTATTGCAAGTGTGAGGGAAATTCACTGGAAGGTTTTAAGCCCAGGATGATAGAATCTGCTTTCTGTTTTAATAGATCATTAGCTGTAGTAAATATGAATTGATGACCTTCCTGTACTACTCCCACAGTCATTGTATTATATTTCTCACAGGAGGAACCAGGATTTAAATGAACTCTGTCAGAAGTCTTCTTTGCGTTTAGCTCCTCCAGAAAGCTCTTCTGGAGCAGCTTTTTCTCTTCCTTCCTTCCTTTCTTTCTTTCTGCTCTTTTTTTCAGAACTGCGTTCTCACTACATTTCCAAGCTGAACTGTAGTGGGTGTTCACAAGGGAGATCATAGTGAACTCTAGCCTTGAACCCTGGGTTCAAACAATCCTCTGGCTTGAGCCTGTGTTTTCTATTCCCCAGTGTTACCTGTCAAGTTAAAAGCTTCATCTTCTAGGAATCTTCACTGCTGCCCAGGCACAAGCAGGTAGAAATGAGCAAGCAGGACTGAAAGAGACCCAACAGTGGAGTTTGCCAAAAGGTCAGATGGAGGCTACTGTATTCAGAAAAAGTGTTCACAGCCAGATGTAGGCTCCAGAAAGAAAGAGTATGTCAATTCCTAGCCTGCCCTTGACTTCCCAGGTGAGCTGCAGAAGCCAATTTGCAAATAATACTTTTGATGCGTAGTCTTCAACCTTTGGGGCAGGGATAAGTAGTTATGCCAAGAACCTTTGTAGCTTTAATTTCCTAATGCCATGTATAAAATTGTTCAATTTTCAACTTTCCAGTTAAGTAAGAAATGAAAAATGTCAAATTTTCACTTTGGTCAAGGTTTTCTTGTTGTTTCTGGTCCCTAGAAAGTTAAGCATGCTGACTTAAGCCCTAGATGCCAAAAAATATGAAAAATTATACAATTTCTGAAATACACACAGAGTCTATTGCCAAATATTACACTTCAATTCCCTTCTTCAATATAAGGGTTCCATTTACCTCTGGTTTATAATAGCATGGAGTACATGTTAAATCAATATCAGTCTAAGTTCTTCATTTTGTTCTCAGATTTTGTTCCAAAAGGGAAAAGCCTTCTTTGGGAGCAAGATTCTTTACAAAACTCTGTCAGAGAGAATGAAAAACAGAAACACAAAATATATCCTTAAAATCCTATTTGTATTATGCACTTATTCAAAACCTAAACCCTAACATACAGTGAAATTCAAAGGAAAGTTTTCAATCTCCCAGAATGTAGAAGGTAGGTTACAATCCTTTCTTATAGAGAGGTGATAAGAAGGAAAACAATAAGCTCACTTCTATGTATTTATTTGTGTTTGTTTCATGTTACATTCTTAATCACATTGTAAAGTTCCCGAAGGAGAGGACAACATTCATTTTGTTCACCACTATATCCCCAGTTCCAAGTTCAGTGCCTATCATATTTAGTGCTTATAAATATTTCTTAAATGTCTAGAGCTATGAAGGATGGATTTTATCTCTAAACATCATTTTAAATATTTGGTCATCTCTAAACTTTGCACACTGTTCCATTAACCCAGCGCACTATTCAAGTGCCTGTAACATACTTTTTAAAAAACAGTTTTAGGTCACAGAAACGCTGAACCAAAAAGACAGATAGTTCCCACATTTGTTTTCCTTCCCCAACCCCAAACAGTCTCCCTCATCAGCAACATTCCATGCCAATGGAATCCATTTGTTACAACTGATGAACCAACTTTGAAATATCAACCGAAGGCCAGAGTTTACATTATGCATGGTTCATTTTTTGTGCTGTACATTTTATGTACATATTATGTTAGGTATATTTTACCCTCCAAAAAACAAGAGAAAGAGCTGAGGTGAAGTATTAATTCTTCCTTTTCTGAGCCAGCTTCATCACCTATAAAATTATTTATTAATTGTAATCATATATCCTGAATAAGCATTTAGAAGGTTTAGTACTACCCTCATCAGCACAAAACTGCTGTAAAGATTAAGTTAATTAATGTATGTGAAATCCTTCCATGAGTTTTAATCAATATGTAATGCCATGTATCTACACTTATATTATCTTACAAAACAGCTTTGTTGTTCTAAAAGTTCCCCCACAACACACTTTTAATATGACTTGGTATCCTGTAGAGCTAGAAGACCTCCTTCCTTCCATTATTCTTCATTGTCAGAAAATTCCCAATATTAGTTTCTTTTTCTATGAATTTTGTAATCAGCCTAAAGCAGAAAATTTCTACTGAGGTGAAGTGAAACGTATGAATTAACTAAGGAAGACTTGACAGATTTACGGTGTTGAGTCTTCCACAAAACATTGTAATTGACCTTTTAAAAGATTTCCTGTTATAAAGAAGGGATTAGAAGAAAAGAAAGAGTAGGTGTAAGACACTAGTTAGGTACCAAATACAGCAGGTCAAATAAGACCTGTGTTAAGGTGCTGATGCACAGATGAAAGATTCAAAAGACCCTTGGGAAATAAAGCGAAAGAAACTGAATGAGGTATGAGACAGAGGAAGAAAAAGGTCTCCAGAAATAAAAAAAGTTCTTCGCACACGTGGGGAAATTTTCAGAATCGATCACTTAAACATATAAAGGAAGATCTCTCAATGAGACCAGTTAGGAAGCAACAAAGTATGTATGTTCTCTGATTTCTGGAAACAGCACAAACCATCTTTCCATGTAAGATTCCAGGGAGGTATTAGTGGGTTCCTTCACTTAAACAATTACTCACATTTTCTGTGCAACATAGCATAATTTAAGGAACTGGGAGGTGGGGGGTCCACTGTGTTAAGTAAGGAGTGTCACCAACACTCACAGTCTCCTCTGTCATTTTACCCGAGAGCAATGGCCAGAACCTTACTCTGAAAAGAATGAGGAGCAGTCCCAGAACATCACAGTCATTGGCCCTATCTGCTACTGCAGGTGGTGCAGAGAAGGTTAATGTCTCTAAGAAAGGGGTGGCCAGGCCAAGTGTGTGCCGGCGACAGTCAGAGGCACAGACCACAGGATACGAAGCCCAGAAGGGATGAGCTAGAAGGACCATACTCTGGTGTCAAGACAGGTTCCCTCTCGAGGAAGCAGTCTCTGCCCTTCCTCTTGGCTGAGGAGCATCCAGAAAAGTTGCATCCCAGGCCCCAGGCACTGTGAGCATCATGTCATGGGCTCATGTGGACCCCGAGATGCTGTTCACCCAAAGCCAAGCTGGCCAAAAGCACCAGTCTGGTGCCCTAAGTGCCAGGGTGAGATCCGAGACCAAAATAACCTTGGCAGCAACCCATGAAGCAGCTAGATAACACCCACTGAATTGCCATCATCATTCTTTCATATCTGGAAACAATACAGAAATTTTTATG
>NW_007218866.1:0-4149 GCF_000164805.1 Carlito syrichta | reverse complement strand
AAAAAGCTTTTCTTGAGAAACTAACGCTCAAATAAGAAATCCAGACTTGATTTTGGTCAACAAAGACCATTAGACTCACTAACTACCTGAGTTAAATGTGAACTCTAAGAAAAAGCATGTGACCTGCATAAGCAAAAATGAAAGGCTAAAGATGACAACAGTAATAGCTGATACTATTGTCTAATAAACCCCCAAAATGAAAATATTGAAAGATTTATTTCTCCCAGTTCCCAGTCTTTGCTCAGAGCAGAGTCCTGTCAAAGGAGTCAGGTTTTACAAGCTGATAGCGATACACTAAACTTGGATAGGCTAATCTTACATTACAGAGCCTCAGTTTTCTCACACATGGAATGAAAATGATAAAACAGACGTTCTCTCAAAACTCCCTAGTTATAATAAAGCTTCAATGCTAGGAATTAGTTGCAAGTAACTACTACTGCAGGCTTAGGGGAAAGATAAGGCAAAAAGTAGGTGGCTAGGAACAATGAGTTCTGTATGTACTTGTCTTGTGTACAAGGGGCATTCAAAATAATTTCCCTGGGAGGAAGATCAAACTTCTCCGGCACTTACAGACACTGTTTGGTTTCAAGTATCTAGCTGAATATTAGTGTTAGAGGCTTATTGATTGCAACAAACTTAAGAAAGTGCTGTTTCTAAAATAAGAGGAGCTTATTATTACTCTCATTGGTTTTTCCATTACTTTCTTGTTTCCTATAGAAAACTTCCAAAGTCCATCTTCACTTGGAACTGCAAATTCTATACAGCTTCCTCTTCCTTTGGTGAGCAATGTGGCTTCCCTAACAGAAAGCGTCTGCAACTTCTCCAGAGTCCCCGCTTCAGTCATCAGTTCAGCATGGCTATTGCCAACTGTCTCTGGCACCTCTTTCCACTCTTTCAACTTTACCAACATTCTAGCACAGTTATGCTGTCTGGGGTTGCTGCTGAGAGGCAGATCTCAACTCCAGTTGCCTTTTATCCTGGTAGATTTGACACAGCTAGTCCTTCCATGTCTATGACAGCCCAGTATGACAAAACTTCACATGCCAGCTCCATGGTCTCTCTGTATCCACCCGTGTCTGCCAGCCTTGTTCAAGAGACACCATCTCAAATTCCAAATCAGGAACACAGCTTGTCACCTTCTTATCATGAAGGAGGCCAGATCTATTAATCAAGGCACAACAGGGTCTCTTCTGTCTGAAGGACTTGCCCCCTAGCTACAATCCTATGGCTCTGTGTCATACACAGGATATAGCACCTCTGCTTCTCAACCAGAAATGGTGATGATACTAAAGGAGGTTCAGCCCACAAACATCCTACACCAACCTCCAGCTCTGGAGTTCACTACTCTGTATCTGCTCAACCCATCACAGAAACCAGTTTCAACGTAAGTAGAAACAGTAAGAAGGGAAGGAATAAACTCAGCATTCAGAACGAGGGTCAGATCTGAAGCTGACAAGTGGTAGGTAGAATTTAAGTCCCAGACTCAAACTACTACATTGCTCTGAGCTCTCTGTTTTCAGACTCAATACATGAATACCCAGAAAAGTGGGAAGGTGGGACACTGAAATGGCCATCTATGATGAACGTAAGAGAACCCCAAAGGCACACCAAGGGATACCATGCTTTTTGCTGCCCTAGCTGATCAGTTCCCTTGTATCACCACACTGTCATTAACAACCTTCCCTAATTTATTGCTTGAGTCTCTTTAAAAAGCACTTCAGAATTCTTTTTGTGGTAATGACATTTTAATGTTTCTAACTTTATACTAGGATTTAATACCATGGTTCAGAGATCCAGTCCAAGTCAAGCAGGATCTGTCCTTTCTTTTTTTTTTTTGAGTTGGAGTCTCAGTCCATTGTATAGGCTAGAGTGCAGTGGCACGCTCACGGCCACCCCAGCATTGACCTGCAGGGCTCTGGCCATTCCAAGTAGCCAGAACTACAACAGAATGCTATCATTCCCAGCTAATTTTTTAAATTTATTGTAGCGACGAGGTCTTGCCAAGTTGCCTGGGCTAGTCTCGAACCTGTGGGCTCAGGCAATCCACTCCCCTTGGCCGTCCAAAGTTCTGGGATTACAGGCTGAGCCACCAAGCCTAGGATGTCCTTGCTTATCTTTCATAAGGAAGAACTCAACTCTCTGTCCTAGTCTATAGGGTCAAGTCTTATTATTCTGTCAAGAGATTGGAGAGAATGAAAAGGACAGTATATGAGAATGCTAGGACTTATAAAACATTTCACATTTTAAAATTACCTTTACTTCTTATTTGACTTATAATAACCCTGTGAAATGTCAAAAAAACTAACAAACAATGACACTAAATGATAACTAGTGAGAACTAGGTCAATGCCTATCTTCTAATACAGGGTCTTGTCCATGGTCCTTAAAAAGAGTCACAGCGGCTCACAACTGTAATCCCAGCAGTTTGGGAGGAAAAAAAAGTCACAAATGCTTATCTACTGTTGGGAGGTGCCTGTTGCGTGGGTGTGAAGGGAGAGCATCTTGCTTAACAGGGACTTCCTTCTTTCTTGGTTCCTTGTAGTAATGAAAACTTCCTGGGAGATGGAGTCTTCCCTTAAATTGCAACCTTCAAGCCAGATATTTGGTCTGCCTCAAACTCCAGAATTCCCAAGTCCTGTAGTAACAAAAATATCCAAATACTTGATAGACGTTCATCACCTGAGCTTGGAGATATATCAGTAATAGCTCCTGTCCAGAGTTCTAAATAATCTATTGGTACTGCCTGTAGGTCCAGACCAGGAGCAATCAGAGAATAGGAATTGGGATGAGATTAAAAGCAAGCTTTCAGAACCTCTGGTTGCCTACCAGATGCCTATAGTATGCCAAGATCCTCCTCATTTCCCTTTAGAAATTCCTATTATTCACCACCTTCTGGCCAACATTGATCCTCTTGGCCCTGAGGAGCAGCCTGGTTTGGAAAATGCCAATCTAGGAAAGAACAGCCTAAGTCTTGAGGACCAAGGGACACTTGGAAGTAGGATTGACTCTAGCAGAAGTTTTGCAGACATCATCACACTGGCAGAGGACATTCATCTTTCTCAGCTCTCCAATTCCTTAAAAGATCTTGACAAATCCAAAGGTCCCACAGGATTCAAGGTGAATCATGTGCAGGAAAAAATCAAGTGTCATAAAGGGTCACTCTGATGTAGTCAGGAAGAACAGATGTAAAACTTCTGAGTCTATCAGCGGTGCTCCCGAGGCCAAAATCCAGCTGAAAACCTCAGAGTGCCTGTTAAAAGGAGAAGTGGCTTTTTGTAGTGACGCAGTCAGTGACAAGTTTCCTGCAGATACAGCCAAGCATTGTGACAGCAGACGTCAGAAAGCTGCATCCAGAAAAATTAGGAAAACTAAGAACCATGACCAGGAAAAGACCAGAAGAACCAGAGAAAGCAGCCCAAAGAAACGTGAAGAGAGTAAGCAGTCAGGGAAAACAGTCAAGACAGAAACCCAAACACTCTCAGGATGAAGCAGAAGAAAATTCTTCCTGTGTTTAGCCCAGAGACCATTAAAAAGCCTTGAACAGGCCTGGGCATGAATATGCCGGAGTCTGTACAGGTTTTCCATTCACTGGGGAAGAAGATTGATAAGAAACCTGGAGTCTCTTCCTCTTGGACCTTGGGAAACTCAAGCAACACCAAGGACCCTTCTCTCAAACCATGGTTGGATACCCCATGAAGGGTAAAGGTGCTGAGAAAATGCAAGTAAAAGTCCAGAAACAAAATGGCAGTGCTGAAAAAGAGTGGTCATCTCCATTCCAGCATGAGTTGTCATCACCTGGGAAGGTAAGTTTTGCCTTTGCCCTTTACAACACTGGAAAAACCTCAGGCTCAACCTGCTCCTTGAAAGCCACAGTCTCTGGCTGCACATAGACATGGTATGTCTTACTCTGCCAGGCCTGGTCCTACTAACTCAGCTCAACCTACTGCAGTCATTCCAACCCAACCAGCTCCTACCAACACATCTTTGATGGGTCCTGCTAGACTACTTCAGCCAATTTCCACCAATGTGACCCAACCCAGCTTGACTGATTCTGCCCAGCCTCTTATCCCTCAGTCTGCTGCTTTTAGGCCTGAACCCTATAAAGCATCACCTTGCACTTCTCTCCACAATAAGCCTGTTCGCACTGCG
>NW_007218865.1:0-698 GCF_000164805.1 Carlito syrichta | reverse complement strand
CAGTTTTCTCACACATGGAATGAAAATGTTAAAACAGACGTCTCTCAAAACTCCCTAGTTATAATAAAGCTTCAATGCTAGGAATTAGTTGCAAGTAACTACTACTGTAGGCTCAGGGGAAAGATAAGGCAAAAAGTAGGTGGCTAGGAACAATGAGTTCTGTATGTACTTGTCTTGTGTACAAGGGGCATTCAAAATAATTTCCCTGGGAGGAAGATCAAACTGCTCCTGCACTTACAGACACTGTTTGGTTTAAAGTATCTAGCTGAATATTAGTGTTAGAGGCTTATTGATTGCAACAAACTTAAGAAAGTGCTGTTTCTAAAATAAGAGGAGCTTATTATTACTCTCATTGGTTTTTCCATTACTTTCTTGTTTCCTATAGAAAACTTCCAAAGTCCATCTTCACTTGGAACTGCAAATTCTATACAGCTTCCTCTTCCTTTGGTGAGCAATGTGGCTTCCCTAACAGAAAGCGTCTGCAACTTCTCCAGAGTCTCTGCTTCAGTCATCAGTTCAGCATGGTTATTGCCAACTCTCTCTGGCACCTCTTTCCACGCTTTCAACTTTACCAACATTCTAGCACAGTTATGCTGTCTGGGGTTGCTGCTGAGAGGCAGATCTCAACTCCAGTTGCCTTTTATCCTGGTAGATTTGACACAGCTAGTCCTACCATGTCTATGACAGCCCAGTATGAC
>NW_007218864.1:0-3882 GCF_000164805.1 Carlito syrichta | reverse complement strand
TCAGGTTTTACAAGCTGATAGTGATACACTAAACTTGGATAGGCTAATCTTACATTACAGAGCCTCAGTTTTCTCACACATGGAATGAAAATGATAAAACAGACGTTCTCTCAAAACTCCCTAGTTATAATAAAGCTTCAATGCTAGGAATTAGTTGCAAGTAACTACTACTGCAGGCTTAGGGGAAAGATAAGGCAAAAAGTAGGTGGCTAGGAACAATGAGTTCTGTATGTACTTGTCTTGTGTACAAGGGGCATTCAAAATAATTTCCCTGGGAGGAAGATCAAACTTCTCCGGCACTTACAGACACTGTTTGGTTTCAAGTATCTAGCTGAATATTAGTGTTAGAGGCTTATTGATTGCAACAAACTTAAGAAAGTGCTGTTTCTAAAATAAGAGGAGCTTATTATTACTCTCATTGGTTTTTCCATTACTTTCTTGTTTCCTATAGAAAACTTCCAAAGTCCATCTTCACTTGGAACTGCAAATTCTATACAGCTTCCTCTTCCTTTGGTGAGCAATGTGGCTTCCCTAACAGAAAGCGTCTGCAACTTCTCCAGAGTCCCTGCTTCAGTCATCAGTTCAGCATGGCTATTGCCAACTGTCTCTGGCACCTCTTTCCACTCTTTCAACTTTACCAACATTCTAGCACAGTTATGCTGTCTGGGGTTGCTGCTGAGAGGCAGATCTCAACTCCAGTTGCCTTTTATCCTGGTAGATTTGACACAGCTAGTCCTACCATGTCTATGACAGCCCAGTATGACAAAACTTCACATGCCAGCTCCATGGTCTCTCTGTATCCACCCGTGTCTGCCAGCCTTGTTCAAGAGACACCATCTCAAATTCCAAATCAGGAACACAGCTTGTCACCTTCTTATCATGAAGGAGGCCAGATCTATTAATCAAGGCACAACAGGGTCTCTTCTGTCTGAAGGACTTGCCCCCTAGCTACAATCCTATGGCTCTGTGTCATACACAGGATATAGCACCTCTGCTTCTCAACCAGAAATGGTGATGATACTAAAGGAGGTTCAGCCCACAAACATCCTACACCAACCTCCAGCTCTGGAGTTCACTACTCTGTATCTGCTCAACCCATCACAGAAACCAGTTTCAACGTAAGTAGAAACAGTAAGAAGGGAAGGAATAAACTCAGCATTCAGAACGAGGGTCAGATCTGAAGCTGACAAGTGGTAGGTAGAATTTAAGTCCCAGACTCAAACTACTACATTGCTCTGAGCTCTCTGTTTTCAGACTCAATACATGAATACCCAGAAAAGTGGGAAGGTGGGACACTGAAATGGCCATCTATGATGAACGTAAGAGAACCCCAAAGGCACACCAAGGGATACCATGCTTTTTGCTGCCCTAGCTGATCAGTTCCCTTGTATCACCACACTGTCATTAACAACCTTCCCTAATTTATTGCTTGAGTCTCTTTAAAAAGCACTTCAGAATTCTTTTTGTGGTAATGACATTTTAATGTTTCTAACTTTATACTAGGATTTAATACCATGGTTCAGAGATCCAGTCCAAGTCAAGCAGGATCTGTCCTTTCTTTTTTTTTTTTGAGTTGGAGTCTCAGTCCATTGTATAGGCTAGAGTGCAGTGGCACGCTCACGGCCACCCCAGCATTGACCTGCAGGGCTCTGGCCATTCCAAGTAGCCAGAACTACAACAGAATGCTATCATTCCCAGCTAATTTTTTAAATTTATTGTAGCGACGAGGTCTTGCCAAGTTGCCTGGGCTAGTCTCGAACCTGTGGGCTCAGGCAATCCACTCCCCTTGGCCGTCCAAAGTTCTGGGATTACAGGCTGAGCCACCAAGCCTAGGATGTCCTTGCTTATCTTTCATAAGGAAGAACTCAACTCTCTGTCCTAGTCTATAGGGTCAAGTCTTATTATTCTGTCAAGAGATTGGAGAGAATGAAAAGGACAGTATATGAGAATGCTAGGACTTATAAAACATTTCACATTTTAAAATTACCTTTACTTCTTATTTGACTTATAACAACCCTGTGAAATGTCAAAAAAACTAACAAACAATGACACTAAATGATAACTAGTGAGAACTAGGTCAATGCCTATCTTCTAATACAGGGTCTTGTCCATGGTCCTTAAAAAGAGTCACAGCGGCTCACAACTGTAATCCCAGCAGTTTGGGAGGAAAAAAAAGTCACAAATGCTTATCTACTGTTGGGAGGTGCCTGTTGCGTGGGTGTGAAGGGAGAGCATCTTGCTTAACAGGGACTTCCTTCTTTCTTGGTTCCTTGTAGTAATGAAAACTTCCTGGGAGATGGAGTCTTCCCTTAAATTGCAACCTTCAAGCCAGATATTTGGTCTGCCTCAAACTCCAGAATTCCCAAGTCCTGTAGTAACAAAAATATCCAAATACTTGATAGACGTTCATCACTGAGCTTGGAGATATATCAGTAATAGCTCCTGTCCAGAGTTCTAAATAATCTATTGGTACTGCCTGTAGGTCCAGACCAGGAGCAATCAGAGAATAGGAATTGGGATGAGATTAAAAGCAAGCTTTCAGAACCTCTGGTTGCCTACCAGATGCCTATAGTATGCCAAGATCCTCCTCATTTCCCTTTAGAAATTCCTATTATTCACCACCTTCTGGCCAACATTGATCCTCTTGGCCCTGAGGAGCAGCCTGGTTTGGAAAATGCCAATCTAGGAAAGAACAGCCTAAGTCTTGAGGACCAAGGGACACTTGGAAGTAGGATTGACTCTAGCAGAAGTTTTGCAGACATCGTCACACTGGCAGAGGACATTCATCTTTCTCAGCTCTCCAATTCCTTAAAAGATCTTGACAAATCCAAAGGTCCCACAGGATTCAAGGTGAATCATGTGCAGGAAAAAATCAAGTGTCATAAAGGGTCACTCTGATGTAGTCAGGAAGAACAGATGTAAAACTTCTGAGTCTATCAGCGGTGCTCCCGAGGCCAAAATCCAGCTGAAAACCTCAGAGTGCCTGTTAAAAGGAGAAGTGGCTTTTTGTAGTGACGCAGTCAGTGACAAGTTTCCTGCAGATACAGCCAAGCATTGTGACAGCAGACGTCAGAAAGCTGCATCCAGAAAAATTAGGAAAACTAAGAACCATGACCAGGAAAAGACCAGAAGAACCAGAGAAAGCAGCCCAAAGAAACGTGAAGAGAGTAAGCAGTCAGGGAAAACAGTCAAGACAGAAACCCAAACACTCTCAGGATGAAGCAGAAGAAAATTCTTCCTGTGTTTAGCCCAGAGACCATTAAAAAGCCTTGAACAGGCCTGGGCATGAATATGCCGGAGTCTGTACAGGTTTTCCATTCACTGGGGAAGAAGATTGATAAGAAACCTGGAGTCTCTTCCTCTTGGACCTTGGGAAACTCAAGCAACACCAAGGACCCTTCTCTCAAACCATGGTTGGATACCCCATGAAGGGTAAAGGTGCTGAGAAAATGCAAGTAAAAGTCCAGAAACAAAATGGCAGTGCTGAAAAAGAGTGGTCATCTCCATTCCAGCATGAGTTGTCATCACCTGGGAAGGTAAGTTTTGCCTTTGCCCTTTACAACACTGGAAAAACCTCAGGTTCAACCTGCTCCTTGAAAGCCACAGTCTCTGGCTGCACATAGACATGGTATGTCTGACTCTGCCAGGCCTGGTCCTACTAACTCAGCTCAACCTACTGCAGTCATTCCAACCCAACCAGCTCCTACCAACACATCTTTGATGGGTCCTGCTAGACTACTTCAGCCAATTTCCACCAATGTGACCCAACCCAGCTTGACTGATTCTGCCCAGCCTCTTATCCCTCAGTCTGCTGCTTTTAGGCCTGAACCCTATAAAGCATCACCTTGCACTTCTCTCCACAATAAGCCTGTTCGCACTGCG
>NW_007218863.1:0-3738 GCF_000164805.1 Carlito syrichta | reverse complement strand
AGGAATTAGTTGCAAGTAACTACTACTGTAGGCTCAGGGGAAAGATAAGGCAAAAAGTAGGTGGCTAGGAACAATGAGTTCTGTATGTACTTGTCTTGTGTACAAGGGGCATTCAAAATAATTTCCCTGGGAGGAAGATCAAACTGCTCCGGCAATTACAGACACTGTTTGGTTTAAAGTATCTAGCTGAATATTAGTGTTAGAGGCTTATTGATTGCAACAAACTTAAGAAAGTGCTGTTTCTAAAATAAGAGGAGCTTATTATTACTCTCATTGGTTTTTCCATTACTTTCTTGTTTCCTATAGAAAACTTCCAAAGTCCATCTTCACTTGGAACTGCAAATTCTATACAGCTTCCTCTTCCTTTGGTGAGCAATGTGGCTTCCCTAACAGAAAGCGTCTGCAACTTCTCCAGAGTCTCTGCTTCAGTCATCAGTTCAGCATGGCTATTGCCAACTCTCTCTGGCACCTCTTTCCACGCTTTCAACTTTACCAACATTCTAGCACAGTTATGCTGTCTGGGGTTGCTGCTGAGAGGCAGATCTCAACTCCAGTTGCCTTTTATCCTGGTAGATTTGACACAGCTAGTCCTACCATGTCTATGACAGCCCAGTATGACAAAACTTCACATGCCAGCTCCATGGTCTCTCTGTATCCACCCGTGTCTGCCAGCCTTGTTCAAGAGACACCATCTCAAATTCCAAATCAGGAACACAGCTTGTCACCTTCTTATCATGAAGGAGGCCAGATCTATTAATCAAGGCACAACAGGGTCTCTTCTGTCTGAAGGACTTGCCCCCTAGCTACAATCCTATGGCTCTGTGTCATACACAGGATATAGCACCTCTGCTTCTCAACCAGAAATGGTGATGATACTAAAGGAGGTTCAGCCCACAAACATCCTACACCAACCTCCAGCTCTGGAGTTCACTACTCTGTATCTGCTCAACCCATCACAGAAACCAGTTTCAACGTAAGTAGAAACAGTAAGAAGGGAAGGAATAAACTCAGCATTCAGAACGAGGGTCAGATCTGAAGCTGACAAGTGGTAGGTAGAATTTAAGTCCCAGACTCAAACTACTACATTGCTCTGAGCTCTCTGTTTTCAGACTCAATACATGAATACCCAGAAAAGTGGGAAGGTGGGACACTGAAATGGCCATCTATGATGAACGTAAGAGAACCCCAAAGGCACACCAAGGGATACCATGCTTTTTGCTGCCCTAGCTGATCAGTTCCCTTGTATCACCACACTGTCATTAACAACCTTCCCTAATTTATTGCTTGAGTCTCTTTAAAAAGCACTTCAGAATTCTTTTTGTGGTAATGACATTTTAATGTTTCTAACTTTATACTAGGATTTAATACCATGGTTCAGAGATCCAGTCCAAGTCAAGCAGGATCTGTCCTTTCTTTTTTTTTTTTGAGTTGGAGTCTCAGTCCATTGTATAGGCTAGAGTGCAGTGGCACGCTCACGGCCACCCCAGCATTGACCTGCAGGGCTCTGGCCATTCCAAGTAGCCAGAACTACAACAGAATGCTATCATTCCCAGCTAATTTTTTAAATTTATTGTAGCGACGAGGTCTTGCCAAGTTGCCTGGGCTAGTCTCGAACCTGTGGGCTCAGGCAATCCACTCCCCTTGGCCGTCCAAAGTTCTGGGATTACAGGCTGAGCCACCAAGCCTAGGATGTCCTTGCTTATCTTTCATAAGGAAGAACTCAACTCTCTGTCCTAGTCTATAGGGTCAAGTCTTATTATTCTGTCAAGAGATTGGAGAGAATGAAAAGGACAGTATATGAGAATGCTAGGACTTATAAAACATTTCACATTTTAAAATTACCTTTACTTCTTATTTGACTTATAACAACCCTGTGAAATGTCAAAAAAACTAACAAACAATGACACTAAATGATAACTAGTGAGAACTAGGTCAATGCCTATCTTCTAATACAGGGTCTTGTCCATGGTCCTTAAAAAGAGTCACAGCGGCTCACAACTGTAATCCCAGCAGTTTGGGAGGAAAAAAAAGTCACAAATGCTTATCTACTGTTGGGAGGTGCCTGTTGCGTGGGTGTGAAGGGAGAGCATCTTGCTTAACAGGGACTTCCTTCTTTCTTGGTTCCTTGTAGTAATGAAAACTTCCTGGGAGATGGAGTCTTCCCTTAAATTGCAACCTTCAAGCCAGATATTTGGTCTGCCTCAAACTCCAGAATTCCCAAGTCCTGTAGTAACAAAAATATCCAAATACTTGATAGACGTTCATCACCTGAGCTTGGAGATATATCAGTAATAGCTCCTGTCCAGAGTTCTAAATAATCTATTGGTACTGCCTGTAGGTCCAGACCAGGAGCAATCAGAGAATAGGAATTGGGATGAGATTAAAAGCAAGCTTTCAGAACCTCTGGTTGCCTACCAGATGCCTATAGTATGCCAAGATCCTCCTCATTTCCCTTTAGAAATTCCTATTATTCACCACCTTCTGGCCAACATTGATCCTCTTGGCCCTGAGGAGCAGCCTGGTTTGGAAAATGCCAATCTAGGAAAGAACAGCCTAAGTCTTGAGGACCAAGGGACACTTGGAAGTAGGATTGACTCTAGCAGAAGTTTTGCAGACATCATCACACTGGCAGAGGACATTCATCTTTCTCAGCTCTCCAATTCCTTAAAAGATCTTGACAAATCCAAAGGTCCCACAGGATTCAAGGTGAATCATGTGCAGGAAAAAAACAAGTGTCATAAAGGGTCACTCTGATGTAGTCAGGAAGAACAGATGTAAAACTTCTGAGTCGATCAGCGGTGCTCCCGAGGCCAAAATCCAGCTGAAAACCTCAGAGTGCCTGTTAAAAGGAGAAGTGGCTTTTTGTAGTGACGCAGTCAGTGACAAGTTTCCTGCAGATACAGCCAAGCATTGTGACAGCAGACGTCAGAAAGCTGCATCCAGAAAAATTAGGAAAACTAAGAACCATGACCAGGAAAAGACCAGAAGAACCAGAGAAAGCAGCCCAAAGAAACGTGAAGAGAGTAAGCAGTCAGGGAAAACAGTCAAGACAGAAACCCAAACACTCTCAGGATGAAGCAGAAGAAAATTCTTCCTGTGTTTAGCCCAGAGACCATTAAAAAGCCTTGAACAGGCCTGGGCATGAATATGCCTGAGTCTGTACAGGTTTTCCATTCACTGGGGAAGAAGATTGATAAGAAACCTGGAGTCTCTTCCTCTTGGACCTTGGGAAACTCAAGCAACACCAAGGACCCTTCTCTCAAACCATGGTTGGATACCCCATGAAGGGTAAAGGTGCTGAGAAAATGCAAGTAAAAGTCCAGAAACAAAATGGCAGTGCTGAAAAAGAGTGGTCATCTCCATTCCAGCATGAGTTGTCATCACCTGGGAAGGTAAGTTTTGCCTTTGCCCTTTACAACACTGGAAAAACCTCAGGCTCAACCTGCTCCTTGAAAGCCACAGTCTCTGGCTGCACATAGACATGGTATGTCTTACTCTGCCAGGCCTGGTCCTACTAACTCAGCTCAACCTACTGCAGTCATTCCAACCCAACCAGCTCCTACCAACACATCTTTGATGGGTCCTGCTAGACTACTTCAGCCAATTTCCACCAATGTGACCCAACCCAGCTTGACTGATTCTGCCCAGCCTCTTATCCCTCAGTCTGCTGCTTTTAGGCCTGAACCCTATAAAGCATCACCTTGCACTTCTCTCCACAATAAGCCTGTTCGCACTGCG
>NW_007218862.1:0-749 GCF_000164805.1 Carlito syrichta | reverse complement strand
GGGAAAGATAAGGCAAAAAGTAGGTGGCTAGGAACAATGAGTCTGTATCGTACTGGTCTTGGGTACAAGGGGCATTCAAAAATAATTCCCTGGGAGGAAGATCAAACTGCTCCGGCACTTACAGACACTGTTTGGTTTAAAGTATCTAGCTGAATATTAGTGTTAGAGGCTTATTGATTGCAACAAACCTAAGAAAGTGCTGTTTCTAAAATAAGAGGAGCTTATTATTACTCTCATTGGTTTTTCCATTACTTTCTTGTTTCCTATAGAAAATTTCCAAAGTCCATCTTCACTTGGAACTGCAAATTCTATACAGCTTCCTCTTCCTTTGGTGAGCAATGTGGCTTCCCTAACAGAAAGCGTCTGCAACTTCTCCAGAGTCTCTGCTTCAGTCATCAGTTCAGCATGGCTATTGCCAACTGTCTCTGGCACCTCTTTCCACGCCTTCAACTTTACCAACATTCTAGCACAGTTATGCTGTCTGGGGTTGCTGCTGAGAGGCAGATCTCAACTCCAGTTGCCTTTTATCCTGGTAGATTTGACACAGCTAGTCCTACCATGTCTATGACAGCCCAGTATGACAAAACTTCACATGCCAGCTCCATGGTCTCTCTGTATCCACCCGTGTCTGCCAGCCTTGTTCAAGAGACACCATCTCAAATTCCAAATCAGGAACACAGCTTGTCACCTTCTTATCATGAAGGAGGCCAGATCTATTAATCAAGGCACAACAGGGTCTCTTCTGTCTG
>NW_007218861.1:0-3641 GCF_000164805.1 Carlito syrichta | reverse complement strand
TTGTGTACAAGGGGCATTCAAAATAATTTCCCTGGGAGGAAGAAAAACTGCTCCGGCACTTACAGACACTGTTTGGTTTAAAGTATCTAGCTGAATATTAGTGTTAGAGGCTTATTGATTGCAACAAACTTAAGAAAGTGCTGTTTCTAAAATAAGAGGAGCTTATTATTACTCTCATTGGTTTTTCCATTACTTTCTTGTTTCCTATAGAAAACTTCCAAAGTCCATCTTCACTTGGAACTGCAAATTCTATACAGCTTCCTCTTCCTTTGGTGAGCAATGTGGCTTCCCTAACAGAAAGCATCTGCAACTTCTCCAGAGTCCCTGCTTCAGTCATCAGTTCAGCATGGCTATTGCCAACTCTCTCTGGCACCTCTTTCCACTCTTTCAACTTTACCAACATTCTAGCACAGTTATGCTGTCTGGGGTTGCTGCTGAGAGGCAGATCTCAACTCCAGTTGCCTTTTATCCTGGTAGATTTGACACAGCTAGTCCTACCATGTCTATGACAGCCCAGTATGACAAAACTTCACATGCCAGCTCCATGGTCTCTCTGTATCCACCCGTGTCTGCCAGCCTTGTTCAAGAGACACCATCTCAAATTCCAAATCAGGAACACAGCTTGTCACCTTCTTATCATGAAGGAGGCCAGATCTATTAATCAAGGCACAACAGGGTCTCTTCTGTCTGAAGGACTTGCCCCCTAGCTACAATCCTATGGCTCTGTGTCATACACAGGATATAGCACCTCTGCTTCTCAACCAGAAATGGTGATGATACTAAAGGAGGTTCAGCCCACAAACATCCTACACCAACCTCCAGCTCTGGAGTTCACTACTCTGTATCTGCTCAACCCATCACAGAAACCAGTTTCAACGTAAGTAGAAACAGTAAGAAGGGAAGGAATAAACTCAGCATTCAGAACGAGGGTCAGATCTGAAGCTGACAAGTGGTAGGTAGAATTTAAGTCCCAGACTCAAACTACTACATTGCTCTGAGCTCTCTGTTTTCAGACTCAATACATGAATACCCAGAAAAGTGGGAAGGTGGGACACTGAAATGGCCATCTATGATGAACGTAAGAGAACCCCAAAGGCACACCAAGGGATACCATGCTTTTTGCTGCCCTAGCTGATCAGTTCCCTTGTATCACCACACTGTCATTAACAACCTTCCCTAATTTATTGCTTGAGTCTCTTTAAAAAGCACTTCAGAATTCTTTTTGTGGTAATGACATTTTAATGTTTCTAACTTTATACTAGGATTTAATACCATGGTTCAGAGATCCAGTCCAAGTCAAGCAGGATCTGTCCTTTCTTTTTTTTTTTTGAGTTGGAGTCTCAGTCCATTGTATAGGCTAGAGTGCAGTGGCACGCTCACGGCCACCCCAGCATTGACCTGCAGGGCTCTGGCCATTCCAAGTAGCCAGAACTACAACAGAATGCTATCATTCCCAGCTAATTTTTTAAATTTATTGTAGCGACGAGGTCTTGCCAAGTTGCCTGGGCTAGTCTCGAACCTGTGGGCTCAGGCAATCCACTCCCCTTGGCCGTCCAAAGTTCTGGGATTACAGGCTGAGCCACCAAGCCTAGGATGTCCTTGCTTATCTTTCATAAGGAAGAACTCAACTCTCTGTCCTAGTCTATAGGGTCAAGTCTTATTATTCTGTCAAGAGATTGGAGAGAATGAAAAGGACAGTATATGAGAATGCTAGGACTTATAAAACATTTCACATTTTAAAATTACCTTTACTTCTTATTTGACTTATAACAACCCTGTGAAATGTCAAAAAAACTAACAAACAATGACACTAAATGATAACTAGTGAGAACTAGGTCAATGCCTATCTTCTAATACAGGGTCTTGTCCATGGTCCTTAAAAAGAGTCACAGCGGCTCACAACTGTAATCCCAGCAGTTTGGGAGGAAAAAAAAGTCACAAATGCTTATCTACTGTTGGGAGGTGCCTGTTGCGTGGGTGTGAAGGGAGAGCATCTTGCTTAACAGGGACTTCCTTCTTTCTTGGTTCCTTGTAGTAATGAAAACTTCCTGGGAGATGGAGTCTTCCCTTAAATTGCAACCTTCAAGCCAGATATTTGGTCTGCCTCAAACTCCAGAATTCCCAAGTCCTGTAGTAACAAAAATATCCAAATACTTGATAGACGTTCATCACCTGAGCTTGGAGATATATCAGTAATAGCTCCTGTCCAGAGTTCTAAATAATCTATTGGTACTGCCTGTAGGTCCAGACCAGGAGCAATCAGAGAATAGGAATTGGGATGAGATTAAAAGCAAGCTTTCAGAACCTCTGGTTGCCTACCAGATGCCTATAGTATGCCAAGATCCTCCTCATTTCCCTTTAGAAATTCCTATTATTCACCACCTTCTGGCCAACATTGATCCTCTTGGCCCTGAGGAGCAGCCTGGTTTGGAAAATGCCAATCTAGGAAAGAACAGCCTAAGTCTTGAGGACCAAGGGACACTTGGAAGTAGGATTGACTCTAGCAGAAGTTTTGCAGACATCATCACACTGGCAGAGGACATTCATCTTTCTCAGCTCTCCAATTCCTTAAAAGATCTTGACAAATCCAAAGGTCCCACAGGATTCAAGGTGAATCATGTGCAGGAAAAAATCAAGTGTCATAAAGGGTCACTCTGATGTAGTCAGGAAGAACAGATGTAAAACTTCTGAGTCTATCAGCGGTGCTCCCGAGGCCAAAATCCAGCTGAAAACCTCAGAGTGCCTGTTAAAAGGAGAAGTGGCTTTTTGTAGTGACGCAGTCAGTGACAAGTTTCCTGCAGATACAGCCAAGCATTGTGACAGCAGACGTCAGAAAGCTGCATCCAGAAAAATTAGGAAAACTAAGAGCCATGACCAGGAAAAGACCAGAAGAACCAGAGAAAGCAGCCCAAAGAAACGTGAAGAGAGTAAGCAGTCAGGGAAAACAGTCAAGACAGAAACCCAAACACTCTCAGGATGAAGCAGAAGAAAATTCTTCCTGTGTTTAGCCCAGAGACCATTAAAAAGCCTTGAACAGGCCTGGGCATGAATATGCCTGAGTCTGTACAGTTTTCCACTCACTGGGGAAGAAGATTGATAAGAAACCTGGAGTCTCTTTCTCTTGGACCTTGGGAAACTCAAGCAACACCAAGGACCCTTCTCTCAAACCATGGTTGGATACCCCATGAAGGGTAAAGGTGCTGAGAAAATGCAAGTAAAAGTCCAGGAACAAAATGGCAGTGCTGAAAAAGAGTGGTCATCTCCATTCCAGCATGAGTTGTCATCACCTGGGAAGGTAAGTTTTGCCTTTGCCCTTTACAACACTGGAAAAACCTCAGGCTCAACCTGCTCCTTGAAAGCCACAGTCTCTGGCTGCACATAGACATGGTATGTCTTACTCTGCCAGGCCTGGTCCTACTAACTCAGCTCAACCTACTGCAGTCATTCCAACCCAACCAGCTCCTACCAACACATCTTTGATGGGTCCTGCTAGACTACTTCAGCCAATTTCCACCAATGTGACCCAACCCAGCTTGACTGATTCTGCCCAGCCTCTTATCCCTCAGTCTGCTGCTTTTAGGCCTGAACCCTATAAAGCATCACCTTGCACTTCTCTCCACAATAAGCCTGTTCGCACTGCG
>NW_007218860.1:0-3749 GCF_000164805.1 Carlito syrichta | reverse complement strand
GCCTCTCATGTGAGCCATACAAGGCTCCTCAAAGTCCTCAGTGTTTAAGCACATGTAGGGGCCAATCTGGTTTTTTTGTTTTTTGCTTTTTTGAGTTGGAGTCTCACTCTGTCGCCCAGACTGGAGTGCAGTGCTGGGCTCCGGCAATCCTCCCGCCTCAGCCTTCCAAGTAGCCGGAATTACAGGCGTGAGCTACCACTAGTTTAGTGAGCCCAGCTAGTTTTTAATTTATTGTAGAGATGAGGTCTCGCCAACTTGCCCAGGGCGGTCTTGAATCCGCGGGCTCAGGCAATCCACTCACCTCAGCCTCCCAAGGCGCGGGATTACAGGCACAGCCACTGAGCCCGGCTGCCAATCTGGTTTTAAGAGAACAGCATCCAGAGAGAACCCGGCACAGAAGACTGAACTTCTCAAAGGCTCTAAATTTTAAGTTAAGGGTTTCCCTCCATGAACTCAGAGTTCAGCCTTTTGCACTGTTGGCATCAACTGAAGCACTGAAGAAAATGGGATTGGAGTGCCCATTTCCATAAGATGAGACATGTGGGCATGTGTGTATTCTGTCATTACCAACGTCACAGGACACAGGTGCCCAATGGCATAGAGGTGCTCCTTGTGGGGCCTTGAGTCATGCGGGAGGAAGAGAGGGCTGGATATAATGGAGGGAGTGCAGAAAGGAATGAAGAGTGAAAGGGAAAGATAGGATAGCACATCATCACCATGGGAAAATCAGAACTTCACTTCTTTAAAATTATTTTTGAGATACAATTTATATAACATACATATGTAAAATTCAGTGGCATTTGGTGCATTCACTATGTGGTGCGACCCAACTATCTGTTCCATAAAATTTTCAACCCCCCAAAAAACTCTTTACCTGTTACCAGCCATTCACTATTCCCCCCTTCCTCTAGTCCCAGTCACCCACCAGTCTCCATGGATTTGCCTTTTCTGAATGTTTTGCATAAAGGGAATCACTATATGTGACCTCAGTGTCTGGTTTCTTTCTCTTAGCATAACAGTTTAAAGATGTATTATGTACTAGTGTGTGTCAGTCCTTCATTCCTTTTCATTACTGCATAGTATTCTACTATATTTCTATACAATCTTTGCTTATCCATTCATCAGCTGCTGGATAGTTGGGTTTCCTCCACTAATAATGTACATTCACTGAGATTTTATTCTGTGCCGGGTGTCACAGGGCAAAGCTCACCCCATTTCATAGATAAGGAGGGAAAGTATATTTGGGCAAGATGAAGAGCTTGCAAGTAGGCGAGCTGGGATTTGAGCTCAGGCATTCAATCCTGAGGTGTAATAGATTTACATGATAAACATTAGAAAGATACAAAAGGGAAAATTCACCCTTTACCCTACCTTTCAAAACCACCCACTTCCCCTCTCCCTATGACATCTACATTTGCTACTTAAGAATTCGTCCTGAGAAATTATTTATTTATTTATTTACTTATTTATTTTAAAGATGTGGGGTACAATTCAGGGTCAGGTATACAAATGTTCATTATGCAGTAGCATTGTTGATGAGGTGTGCCCCCCTTCTCTGGCAGTTTCCCCCAACTGCCAATCCCACCCCACCACCTTCCCTAGCATTTTCTTACTACTGCCAATCCCTTTCTTATAGTATTATGATAATTGCTCAAGGTTCGCTTATAAGTGAGAACATATGGTACTCTGTTCTTTCTTTCTGTGATAGATCACTGAGTATGATAGACTCTCAATCCAACCAAGTTGCTGTGAAGTCCATATGTTTGTCCTTTTTTATGGCTGCATGATATTCCATTGTGTATATGTGCCACATTTTAAAAATCCAGTCCAGCTACGATGGGCAGCATGGTTGCTTCCATATCTTTGCTACTGTGAATAGAGCTGCAACAAACATGCATGTACAGGTATCTTTTTTTTGTAGGATGATTTGCATTCTTCTGGGTATATTCCCAGTAGGGGGAATGCTGGGTCATATGGAAGGTCAACTTCTAGTTCTTTCAGAAATCATCACACTGCCTTCTAAAGAGGTTGCACTAGTTTGCATTCCTACCAGCAGTGAAGTAGTGTTCCTTTTTCTCCATATCCTTTCCAGCACCTGTTATTGTTTTTGTTAATGTTGGCCATTCTTACTGGCATTAGGTGGTATCTCTATGTGGTTTTGGTTTGCATTTCTCTGATGATGAATGAGGCTGAGCATTTTCATGTGTCTGTTGATTGACCATATATCTTCTTTTGAGAAGTGCCTATTCATGTCTTTTGCCCACTTTTTAATGCAGCTGCTTTTTTCTTTTCAATGCATTGGAGTTCCTTGTAGATCCTAGATGTTAGGGCTTGTCAGATATACAGTTGACAAATATTTTTTTCCCATTATGTGGGCTGTCTCCCTGCTTTCTTGATGGTTTCTTTTGCTTTCAAGAAGTTTGTCAGTTTGATAAGGTCCCACTTATCTATCTTATTTCTTATAGTACGGGCACTTAGGGTTTGATCAGGAATTGGTTGCCAGTTTCAATTCCGTAAGGGTGTCACTGCATTTCTAAGATCTTTTTTATAGTTTGAGGTTTTTACGTTTAGATTTTTGATCCATTTAAAGTTAATTTTTTGTGTATGCTGAAGGGAGGGGTCCTGTTTCAATCTTCTGCATGTGGTCATCCAGTTTTCCCAGCACCATTTACTGAATAGGTTCTCCTCTCCCCAGTGGTTATGATTGCAGTCTTTATCAAATATGAGTTGGTTGAGAAATTGAGGGGTTGCTTCCAAAATCTCTGTCCTGTTCCAGTGGTCTCTATGCTTGTTCTTGTACCAACACCAGGTTGTTTTGAATACTGTAGCCTTATAGTAAAGTTTGAAGTCTGAAAGTGTGATACCTCCTGCTTTGTTTCTTTTGGTAAGGATTGTTTTGGTTATTTGCGGTCATTTATGTTTCCATATGAATTTCTGTATTGTCATCTCTAGGTCTGAGAAGAATGACGTTGGAATTTATCGGGCATTGCACTGAATCTGTAGATTGCCTTTGGCAATGGACATCTTAACTATGTACATTCTTCCTATCCTGAGCAATAAATATTTTTCCACTTGTTTCTGTCGTCTTCAATTTCTCTGAGCAGTGTTTCATAGTTCTCATTGTAAAGGTCTTTTGCTTCTCTAGTTAGGAAGATGGAGAGATATTTCTTTTTTTGTATGTGGCTATTGTGAATGGGATTGTGCTTTTTATTTGGGTCTCTGCCCGCTTGTTGGTATGTAAGAAAGCAACTGTCTTTTTTCATTTATTTTGTACCCTGAGACTTCCCAAATTCCTTTATCAGTGCAAGCAGATTTCTGACAGACTCTCTTGGATTTTCAAGGTATAGGATCTTATCATCAGCAAAGAAGGATAAATTGACTTCCTCTTTTCCTTTTTGGATACCCCTGATTTCGTTCTCTTGTCTAATTGCCCTAGCTAGGACGTCCAACACAATGTTTTGAACAAGAGGGATGAGAGTGGGCAGCCTTGTCTTATTCCAGTTTCTGTCCATTTAGCAATATGTTAGCTGTAGGATTATTGTATATGGCACTTACTATTTTGAGGTATGTTCCTTCTATGCCTACGTGTTTGAGGGTTTTTATCAAGAAAGTATGCTTGATTTTATCAAAAGCTTTTCCTGCATCTAATGAGATATCATGTGATCTCGTTTTACATCTGTTGATGTATTTAATGACATTTATGGTCTTGCGAATGTTGACCCAGCCCTGCATCCTGGGAATGAAGCCTA
>NW_007218859.1:0-8467 GCF_000164805.1 Carlito syrichta | reverse complement strand
TACAGACACTGTTTGGTTTCAAGTATCTAGCTGAATATTAGTGTTAGAGGCTTATTGATTGCAACAAACTTAAGAAAGTGCTGTTTCTAAAATAAGAGGAGCTTATTATTACTCTCATTGGTTTTTCCATTACTTTCTTGTTTCCTATAGAAAACTTCCAAAGTCCATCTTCACTTGGAACTGCAAATTCTATACAGCTTCCTCTTCCTTTGGTGAGCAATGTGGCTTCCCTAACAGAAAGCGTCTGCAACTTCTCCAGAGTCCCCGCTTCAGTCATCAGTTCAGCATGGCTATTGCCAACTGTCTCTGGCACCTCTTTCCACTCTTTCAACTTTACCAACATTCTAGCACAGTTATGCTGTCTGGGGTTGCTGCTGAGAGGCAGATCTCAACTCCAGTTGCCTTTTATCCTGGTAGATTTGACACAGCTAGTCCTTCCATGTCTATGACAGCCCAGTATGACAAAACTTCACATGCCAGCTCCATGGTCTCTCTGTATCCACCCGTGTCTGCCAGCCTTGTTCAAGAGACACCATCTCAAATTCCAAATCAGGAACACAGCTTGTCACCTTCTTATCATGAAGGAGGCCAGATCTATTAATCAAGGCACAACAGGGTCTCTTCTGTCTGAAGGACTTGCCCCCTAGCTACAATCCTATGGCTCTGTGTCATACACAGGATATAGCACCTCTGCTTCTCAACCAGAAATGGTGATGATACTAAAGGAGGTTCAGCCCACAAACATCCTACACCAACCTCCAGCTCTGGAGTTCACTACTCTGTATCTGCTCAACCCATCACAGAAACCAGTTTCAACGTAAGTAGAAACAGTAAGAAGGGAAGGAATAAACTCAGCATTCAGAACGAGGGTCAGATCTGAAGCTGACAAGTGGTAGGTAGAATTTAAGTCCCAGACTCAAACTACTACATTGCTCTGAGCTCTCTGTTTTCAGACTCAATACATGAATACCCAGAAAAGTGGGAAGGTGGGACACTGAAATGGCCATCTATGATGAACGTAAGAGAACCCCAAAGGCACACCAAGGGATACCATGCTTTTTGCTGCCCTAGCTGATCAGTTCCCTTGTATCACCACACTGTCATTAACAACCTTCCCTAATTTATTGCTTGAGTCTCTTTAAAAAGCACTTCAGAATTCTTTTTGTGGTAATGACATTTTAATGTTTCTAACTTTATACTAGGATTTAATACCATGGTTCAGAGATCCAGTCCAAGTCAAGCAGGATCTGTCCTTTCTTTTTTTTTTTTGAGTTGGAGTCTCAGTCCATTGTATAGGCTAGAGTGCAGTGGCACGCTCACGGCCACCCCAGCATTGACCTGCAGGGCTCTGGCCATTCCAAGTAGCCAGAACTACAACAGAATGCTATCATTCCCAGCTAATTTTTTAAATTTATTGTAGCGACGAGGTCTTGCCAAGTTGCCTGGGCTAGTCTCGAACCTGTGGGCTCAGGCAATCCACAACCCCTTGGCCGTCCAAAGTTCTGGGATTACAGGCTGAGCCACCAAGCCTAGGATGTCCTTGCTTATCTTTCATAAGGAAGAACTCAACTCTCTGTCCTAGTCTATAGGGTCAAGTCTTATTATTCTGTCAAGAGATTGGAGAGAATGAAAAGGACAGTATATGAGAATGCTAGGACTTATAAAACATTTCACATTTTAAAATTACCTTTACTTCTTATTTGACTTATAACAACCCTGTGAAATGTCAAAAAAACTAACAAACAATGACACTAAATGATAACTAGTGAGAACTAGGTCAATGCCTATCTTCTAATACAGGGTCTTGTCCATGGTCCTTAAAAAGAGTCACAGCGGCTCACAACTGTAATCCCAGCAGTTTGGGAGGAAAAAAAAGTCACAAATGCTTATCTACTGTTGGGAGGTGCCTGTTGCGTGGGTGTGAAGGGAGAGCATCTTGCTTAACAGGGACTTCCTTCTTTCTTGGTTCCTTGTAGTAATGAAAACTTCCTGGGAGATGGAGTCTTCCCTTAAATTGCAACCTTCAAGCCAGATATTTGGTCTGCCTCAAACTCCAGAATTCCCAAGTCCTGTAGTAACAAAAATATCCAAATACTTGATAGACGTTCATCACCTGAGCTTGGAGATATATCAGTAATAGCTCCTGTCCAGAGTTCTAAATAATCTATTGGCACTGCCTGTAGGTCCAGACCAGGAGCAATCAGAGAATAGGAATTGGGATGAGATTAAAAGCAAACTTTCAGAACCTCTGGTTGCCTACCAGATGCCTATAGTATGCCAAGATCCTCCTCATTTCCCTTTAGAAATTCCTATTATACACCACCTTCTGGCCAACATTGATCCTCTTGGCCCTGAGGAGCAGCCTGGTTTGGAAAATGCCAATCTAGGAAAGAACAGCCTAAGTCTTGAGGACCAAGGGACACTTGAAAGTAGGATTGACTCTAGCAGAAGTTTTGCAGACATCGTCACACTGGCAGAGGACATTCATCTTTCTCAGCTCTCCAATTCCTTAAAAGATCTTGACAAATCCAAAGGTCCCACAGGATTCAAGGTGAATCATGTGCAGGAAAAAATCAAGTGTCATAAAGGGTCACTCTGATGTAGTCAGGAAGAACAGATGTAAAACTTCTGAGCCTATCAGCGGTGCTCCCGAGGCCAAAATCCAGCTGAAAACCTCAGAGTGCCTGTTAAAAGGAGAAGTGGCTTTTTGTAGTGACGCAGTCAGTGACAAGTTTCCTGCAGATACAGCCAAGCATTGTGACAGCAGACGTCAGAAAGCTGCATCCAGAAAAATTAGGAAAACTAAGAACCATGACCAGGAAAAGACCAGAAGAACCAGAGAAAGCAGCCCAAAGAAACGTGAAGAGAGTAAGCAGTCAGGGAAAACAGTCAAGACAGAAACCCAAACACTCTCAGGATGAAGCAGAAGAAAATTCTTCCTGTGTTTAGCCCAGAGACCATTAAAAAGCCTTGAACAGGCCTGGGCATGAATATGCCGGAGTCTGTACAGTTTTCCACTCACTGGGGAAGAAGATTGATAAGAAACCTGGAGTCTCTTCCTCTTGGACCTTGGGAAACTCAAGCAACACCAAGGACCCTTCTCTCAAACCATGGTTGGATACCCCATGAAGGGTAAAGGTGCTGAGAAAATGCAAGTAAAAGTCCAGAAACAAAATGGCAGTGCTGAAAAAGAGTGGTCATCTCCATTCCAGCATGAGTTGTCATCACCTGGGAAGGTAAGTTTTGCCTTTGCCCTTTACAACACTGGAAAACCATCAGTTCAACCTGCTCCTTGAAGCCACAGTCTCTGGCTACACATAGACATGGTATGTCTTACTCTGCCTGGCCTGGTCCTACTAACTCAGCTCAACCTACTGCAGTCATTCCAACCCAACCAGCTCCTACCAACACATCTTTGATGGGTCCTGCTAGACTACTTCAGCCAATTTCCACCAATGTGACCCAACCCAGCTTGACTGATTCTGCCCAGCCTCTTATCCCTCAGTCTGCTGCTTTTAGGCCTGAACCCTATAAAGCATCACCTTGCACTTCTCTCCACAATAAGCCTGTTCGCACTGCGGAGACCAATTCCCTGTCATTACTCAAGCCTCAAAACCAATATCAACTCTAAGACCTTAGCTGTCAACCAATCCCATGCAAGAAACCCAATGTTCCTGAACCAGTAATGGCAACACCTATCACAGAAGAGCAGAGGTCAGAGAGTAAGGTCATTATGAGGCAGGCTCAACAAGAACATGAGAATGCTGTCAAATACATCTCTTTAGGGAAAGTGCAGGGTTTTTTTATTGAGATGGAAAAAGATATGCAAATGGCCAGTATTACGTACAATGTAAGAGCTGCCAAGATTGTTGGTCTCACTTTGGGTACCAACTAGTTTTCCACATATACACAGATGGATACAAATTTCTCTATTTTGATATGTTTTAAAATTTAATAAATCAAATAAAGAATGTAATATACTTGATCGGTATATGGCTCATAAAATGTCTTTTGAGTTTTGAGATTCTTTTGACTAGTTTTTCTTTGGTAAAGGTGGGGGTCAATGGCTACATCAGGAAGAAGAAAGTGAAAGTTGAATTAGAAAATAAGGGGAAATGATGAGAATTGAGGAAAAAGGAACGTACTGGTTCAGAACAAGAATGGCTGAAAGAAGAGATTTTATGGTCTTAAGAATCAGGAATGGAGAACATGGCAGAAGTTAGATGCAGAGTCTGAGGTTAGGGCTAAAGAATAACATTTGGACAAATGTTTGGCAGAAGCTGAGTCTGGGCTGACCACAACAAGTGTAAAAAATCTCAGGGAATTTGGTCTTATGTCTCATGGCCTGCTGGGTACATATTTTAGAAAATAAGATTTAGGACATATCTCCTATAGGTTTGAGCTACTTTGCACATATATGATTATGGCTAGGAAAGATGAACACAAAATATAGAGGAACCTATCAGGAGAGCATCAAGGGCCCACAGTAATTCAAGAATAGCTGTTAATCGCGTCTTGACAGTTAAACTGTCACAGTATGAGGCCCACCTAGAACAGGATTGGAATATAAATCATCATTTACTCAACTATTATGACCAGCCCAGTGAGGTGCACTACTTGAACTAACATTCACAATAATATGCAAGATAAGATTCACTGTACCACATTACGAATGAGGTTCAACAACAGGCTGGAGTCACACTGCATGGAAAGGGGCAAGGCCTCTCATGTGAGCCATACAAGGCTCCTCAAAGTCCTCAGTGTTTAAGCACATGTAGGGGCCATCTGGTTTTTTTGTTTTTTGCTTTTTTGAGTTGGAGTCTCACTCTGTCGCCCAGACTGGAGTGCAGTGCTGGGCTCCGGCAATCCTCCCGCCTCAGCCTTCCAAGTAGCCGGAATTACAGGCGTGAGCTACCACTAGTTTAGTGAGCCCAGCTAGTTTTTGATTTATTGTAGAGATGAGGTCTCGCCAACTTGCCCAGGGCGGTCTTGAATCCGCGGGCTCAGGCAATCCACTCACCTCAGCCTCCCAAGGCGCGGGATTACAGGCACAGCCACTGAGCCCGGCTGCCAATCTGGTTTTAAGAGAACAGCATCCAGAGAGGACCCGGCACAGAAGACTGAACTTCTCAAAGGCTCTAAATTTTAAGTTAAGGGTTTCCCTCCATGAACTCAGAGTTCAGCCTTTTGCACTGTTGGCATCAACTGAAGCACTGAAGAAAATGGGATTGGAGTGCCCATTTCCGTAAGATGAGACATGTGGGCATGTGTGTATTCTGTCATTACCAACGTCACAGGACACAGGTGCCCAATGGCATAGAGGTGCTCCTTGTGGGGCCTTGAGTCATGCGGGAGGAAGAGAGGGCTGGATATAATGGAGGGAGTGCAGAAAGGAATGAAGAGTGAAAGGGAAAGATAGGATAGCACATCATCACCATGGGAAAATCAGAACTTCACTTCTTTAAAATTATTTTTGAGATACAATTTATATAACATACATATGTAAAATTCAGTGGCATTTGGTGCATTCACTATGTGGTGCGACCCAACTATCTGTTCCATAAAATTTTCAACCCCCCAAAAAACTCTTTACCTGTTACCAGCCATTCACTATTCCCCCCTTCCTCTAGTCCCAGTCACCCACCAGTCTCCATGGATTTGCCTTTTCTGAATGTTTTGCATAAAGGGAATCACTATATGTGACCTCAGTGTCTGGTTTCTTTCTCTTAGCATAACAGTTTAAAGATGTATTATGTACTAGTGTGTGTCAGTCCTTCATTCCTTTTCATTACTGCATAGTATTCTACTATATTTCTATACAATCTTTGCTTATCCATTCATCAGCTGCTGGATAGTTGGGTTTCCTCCACTAATAATGTACATTCACTGAGATTTTATTCTGTGCCGGGTGTCACAGGGCAAAGCTCACCCCATTTCATAGATAAGGAGGGAAAGTATATTTGGGCAAGATGAAGAGCTTGCAAGTAGGCGAGCTGGGATTTGAGCTCAGGCATTCAATCCTGAGGTGTAATAGATTTACATGATAAACATTAGAAAGATACAAAAGGGAAAATTCACCCTTTACCCTACCTTTCAAAACCACCCACTTCCCCTCTCCCTATGACATCTACATTTGCTACTTAAGAATTCGTCCTGAGAAATTATTTATTTATTTATTTACTTATTTATTTTAAAGATGTGGGGTACAATTCAGGGTCAGGTATACAAATGTTCATTATGCAGTAGCATTGTTGATGAGGTGTGCCCCCCTTCTCTGGCAGTTTCCCCCAACTGCCAATCCCACCCCACCACCTTCCCTAGCATTTTCTTACTACTGCCAATCCCTTTCTTATAGTATTATGATAATTGCTCAAGGTTCGCTTATAAGTGAGAACATATGGTACTCTGTTCTTTCTTTCTGTGATAGATCACTGAGTATGATAGACTCTCAATCCAACCAAGTTGCTGTGAAGTCCATATGTTTGTCCTTTTTTATGGCTGCATGATATTCCATTGTGTATATGTGCCACATTTTAAAAATCCAGTCCAGCTACGATGGGCAGCATGGTTGCTTCCATATCTTTGCTACTGTGAATAGAGCTGCAACAAACATGCATGTACAGGTATCTTTTTTTTGTAGGATGATTTGCATTCTTCTGGGTATATTCCCAGTAGGGGGAATGCTGGGTCATATGGAAGGTCAACTTCTAGTTCTTTCAGAAATCATCACACTGCCTTCTAAAGAGGTTGCACTAGTTTGCATTCCTACCAGCAGTGAAGTAGTGTTCCTTTTTCTCCATATCCTTTCCAGCACCTGTTATTGTTTTTGTTAATGTTGGCCATTCTTACTGGCATTAGGTGGTATCTCTATGTGGTTTTGGTTTGCATTTCTCTGATGATGAATGAGGCTGAGCATTTTCATGTGTCTGTTGATTGACCATATATCTTCTTTTGAGAAGTGCCTATTCATGTCTTTTGCCCACTTTTTAATGCAGCTGCTTTTTTCTTTTCAATGCATTGGAGTTCCTTGTAGATCCTAGATGTTAGGGCTTGTCAGATATACAGTTGACAAATATTTTTTTCCCATTATGTGGGCTGTCTCCCTGCTTTCTTGATGGTTTCTTTTGCTTTCAAGAAGTTTGTCAGTTTGATAAGGTCCCACTTATCTATCTTATTTCTTATAGTACGGGCACTTAGGGTTTTGATCAGGAATTGGTTGCCAGTTTCAATTTCCATAAGGGTGTCTCCTGCATTTTCTAAGATTCTTTTTTATAGTTTGAGGTTTTACGTTTAGATTTTTGATCCATTTAAAGTTAATTTTTTGTGTATGCTGAAGGGAGGGGTCCTGTTTCAATCTTCTGCATGTGGTCATCCAGTTTTCCCAGCACCATTTACTGAATAGGTTCTCCTCTCCCCAGTGGTTATGATTGCAGTCTTTATCAAATATGAGTTGGTTGAGAAATGAGGGGTTGCTTCCAAAATCTCTGTCTGTTCAGTGGTCTCTATGCTTGTTCTTGTACCAACACAGGCTGTTTTGAATACTGTAGCTTTATAGTAAAGTTTGAAGTCTGAAAGTGTGATACCTCCTGCTTTGTTTCTTTTGTTAAGGATTGTTTTGGTTATTTGCGGTCATTTATGTTTCCATATGAATTTCTGTATTGTCATCTCTAGGTCTGAGAAGAATGATGTTGGAATTTATTGGGCGTTGCACTGAATCTGTAGATTGCCTTTGGTAATGGACATCTTAACTATGTACATTCTTCCTATCCTGAGCAATAAATATTTTTCCACTTGTTTCTGTCATCTTCAATTTCTCTGAGCAGTGTTTCATAGTTCTCATTGTAAAGGTCTTTTGCTTCTCTAGTTAGGAAGATGCAGAGATATTTCTTTTTTTGTATGTGGCTATTGTGAATGGGATTGTGCTTTTTATTTGGGTCTCTGCCCGCTTGTTGGTATGTAAGAAAGCAACTGTCTTTTTTCATTTATTTTGTACCCTGAGACTTCCCAAATTCCTTTATCAGTGCAAGCAGATTTCTGACAGACTCTCTTGGATTTTCAAGGTATAGGATCTTATCATCAGCAAAGAAGGATAAATTGACTTCCTCTTTTCCTTTTTGGATACCCCTGATTTTGTTCTCTTGTCTAATTGCCCTAGCTAGGAGTCCAACACAATGTTTTGAACAAGAGGGATGAGAGTGGGCAGCCTTGTCTTATTCCAGTTTCTGTCCATTTAGCAATATGTTAGCTGTAGGATTATTGTATATGGCACTTACTATTTTGAGGTATGTTCCTTCTATGCCTACGTGTTTGAGGGTTTTTATCAAGAAAGTATGCTTGATTTTATCAAAAGCTTTTCCTGCATCTAATGAGATATCATGTGATCTCGTTTTACATCTGTTGATGTATTTAATGACATTTATGGTCTTGCGAATGTTGACCCAGCCCTGCATCCTGGGAATGAAGCCTA
>NW_007218858.1:0-681 GCF_000164805.1 Carlito syrichta | reverse complement strand
TCCATGAACTCAGAGTTCAGCCTTTGCACTGTTGGCATCAACTGAAGCACTGAAGAAAATGGGATTGGAGTGCCCATTTCCGTAAGATGAGACATGTGGGCATGTGTGTATTCTGTCATTACCAACGTCACAGGACACAGGTGCCCAATGGCATAGAGGTGCTCCTTGTGGGGCCTTGAGTCATGCGGGAGGAAGAGAGGGCTGGATATAATGGAGGGAGTGCAGAAAGGAATGAAGAGTGAAAGGGAAAGATAGGATAGCACATCATCACCATGGGAAAATCAGAACTTCACTTCTTTAAAATTATTTTTGAGATACAATTTATATAACATACATATGTAAAATTCAGTGGCATTTGGTGCATTCACTATGTGGTGCGACCCAACTATCTGTTCCATAAAATTTTCAACCCCCCAAAAAACTCTTTACCTGTTACCAGCCATTCACTATTCCCCCCTTCCTCTAGTCCCAGTCACCCACCAGTCTCCATGGATTTGCCTTTTCTGAATGTTTTGCATAAAGGGAATCACTATATGTGACCTCAGTGTCTGGTTTCTTTCTCTTAGCATAACAGTTTAAAGATGTATTATGTACTAGTGTGTGTCAGTCCTTCATTCCTTTTCATTACTGCATAGTATTCTACTATATTTCTATACAATCTTTGCTTATCCATTCATCAGC
>NW_007218857.1:0-3925 GCF_000164805.1 Carlito syrichta | reverse complement strand
ACACACCCAAATCAGTAGCACCGCTATACACCAATAGCAATCAAACGGAAAATACAATCAAGAACTCAATTCCATTTACAATTAGCAACCAAAAAGTTAAAATATCTAGGAATATATTCAACTAAGGGGTGAAAGATCTGTACAAGAACTACAAAACTCTGATGAAAGAAACTAGAGAGGACACAAACCAATGGAAAAACTCCCATGCTCATGGACTAGAAGAATCAGCATTGTTAAAATGACCATATTATCTAAAGTAATCTACAGATTCAATACAATTCCCATCAAACCACCAATGTCATTTTTCACAAAATTAGAAAAAAAAATTCTAAAATTAATATGGAAGAAGAGAGCCAGAATAGCCAAAACAATCCTAAGCAAAAAGAACAAAAGTGAAGGCATCACATTACCTGACTTTAAATTATACTACCAGACTGTAGTAACCAAAACAGCATGGTACTGGTACAAGAGCAGACATGTGGACCAATGGAGCAGAATAGAGAATCCAGAAATAAACTCAAATACCTACAACCAATCTATCTTTGACAAAGTAGAAAAAAATCATACACTGGAGAAAGAACTCCTTATTCAGCAAGTGGGATTGGGAAAATTGGAAAGCTACACGCAGAAACATGAAACTTGATCCCTGTCTCTCCCTATATACAAAAATTAATTCAAGATGGATTAAAGACTTAAACATCAGATCTGAACCATAACAATTTTAGAAAAAATTTTTAAAACTAGGAAAATTTCTGGACATCCGCCTAGGCAAAGAATTTATGGTTAAAAGCCCCAAAGCAAAACAAAAATAAATGAATGAGAATGAGATTTAATTAAACCAAAAAGCTTCTGCAGAGTAAAAGAAATAATCAAGAACCAATGAGCAAATAAGTAACCTACAGAGAAGATATTTACAAACTATACATCTGATAAATAACTAATATCCAGAATCTACAAAGAACTCAATTCAGAAGTAAAAAGTAAATAACACCATCAAAAAGTGGGCTAATGACATGAACAGACATCTCTCAAAAGAAGATATACAAATGGCTAACAAACACAAGAAAAAAATGCTGAATATCATTCATCAACAGAAAATTGCAAATTAAAACCATAATGAGATACCACCTTACACCAGTAAAAATAGCCATTATTAAAAACTAACAAACAAAAATAGCAAAACAAAAATAGATGCTGGAGTGGTTTTAAAGAAAAGGGAACGCTTATACACTGTTGGTGGGAGTGTAAATTAGTACCATCTCCATGGAAAGCAGTATGGGTATTTCTCAAACAACTAACAGTTGATCTACTATTTGATCCAGCAATTCCACTACTTGGTATCTACCCAAAAGAACAGAGATCATTATATGAAAAAGACACCAGCACTCTCATGTTCATCACAGCACAATTCACAACTGCAGAATTATGGAATCAAATGATCAGTGGATAATGAAAATGTGGTATACGTACACTATGGAATATATTCAGCTATCAAAAATACTGTCTTTTGCATCAACTTAGATGAGCTGGAGAACATTATCATAAGCAACAGAAAACATTGTCATGAGGAACAGAAAACCAAACATCATATGTTCTCATTCTATAAGTGGGTGTGAAACTAAGGGTATGTAAAGGAACAGAGAATGGTACAATGGACACTGGAGTCTCAGAAAGGGGAGCAGGGCAAGGGGTGGAGGGACAGAAAATTACCTATTGGGTACAATAAGCACAGGCGGGGGTGGTGGGTACTCTAGAGTCACAAAAACTATTTGTACCCCTGAAAGGTATGGAAGTTAAAAAAAGAAAAAAATAGAAACAGCTAGGAGATTTATTTATCACATGTAATTCTAGACAATCTTTCTTCTTAGAGAAAAGTCAAATGAATATTTGATGATCTATTATAATTATTTTATGAAGCTATTTATTCAATGCCAAACACTGACTAAGAATGTCAATGCAAAAACGAATAGGACAGGATATTATCCTTAAGGGACTTGCAGTCTTACATAGGTACAAGCAGGTCACTGTAATAATGAGTTGTAAGTATTATAATGAAAGTAAGTAAGTGATATGGGATCACTTAAAAAGGACATTTTTGCTATTTGGGAGTTTAGAGATGGCATCATGAAGATGATACCAGAGTTGAAAGTTGAAAAGGTAAGATTTAAACATAGAGCAGAAATTCATGATGGGCTTCTAGGCAGGGGAAGAGGGGACGCTAAGTAGCACACTGAATAGAGAAAAACTTTGAAATTCCAGAGCATCTAAAATTGTGGTTCATGGAAACTGTTTAGATGGTGCTGGATGTGTAAATAATAAACGCCTATTCAAGGAAGGCCATATATGATAGGCTAATGCAGTTATTAGATCTGTGTGTGTGTGCACTTTGAGGGAGTTGTGCTTTTGTGTCAAAGAAGCTAAGGAGATGATCTGTGGTTATTGGAAGATCACTTGACTTAATGATGTCTGTATTTAAGTTGATCAGTCCAACTTCAAAATGCAAGATGAATTTAAGAGAGTAAAAACTGTAAACCTGGGAGTAAGTCTACAAAAATCAAGTCTTACATTTTTTCCTATATACTTTAAAAATCCTTAAAAATGTAGCTCTAAATGGTTTCTGCATATTAATTTATTAATTTTAATTGCCAAATAAAAATGTATATATTTATTGCATACAACATACTATTTTGAAATATGGATTTAGGTTTAAGTGCAGAGACACAACACATTTATTCCTTTACACATTCATTCACTCATTCAACCAATGTTACATATTAAAGAATTATGATGCACTCAATTGCGTGAGAATTTGTGATTACACAATTGTGAACTAGGCACTGCCTTCACACACTTCACATTATAGGGAAAGAGACAAACATGAAGCAGCCCAAACAGTTTAAGTACGTCATCATAAAAAGCACTACAAAGGAAAAGTATTGGATGCCTGATATTTGGAAGACTTACTCTAACATGAGGAATTGGATTAGAAAGAATTCTTTCTTAAAAAAAAATCAAAGTCTTATTAATACAAGATAATTTAAGGCATGACAAATAAAGACAAATCATGTAAAAAAAATCTAAGGATGCTCAAACTGACGATCTTCTGTAAAGCAAAAGAAACCATCAAGAGAGCAAGGAGACAGCCCACAGAATTGGAAAAAATATTTGCCAACTGTATATCTGACAAAGGTCTAAGGGTCTACAAGGAACTCAAATGTGCTGAAAGGAAAAAAACCAAACAGCCCATTAAAAAGTGGGCAAAAGACATGAATAGACACTTCTCAAAAAAAATGTACAGGTAGCCAACAGACACATGAAAAGGTGCTCAGTCTCATTCATCATCAGAGAAACGCATATCAAAAGCACATTGAGATACCACCTAACTCCAGGAAGAATGACCATCATTAAAAAAACAAACAATAACTGATGCTGGCAAGGATGCAGAGAAAAAGGAATGCTTCTGCACTGCTGGTGGAACGCCAACTAGTGCAACCTCTTTAAGAGAGTGTGGTGATTTCTGAAAGAACTAGAAATTGACCTTCCATATGACCCAGCAACCCCTCTATTGGGAATATACCCGGAGGAACTCAAGTCATTCTATCAAAAAGATACCCGCACATGCATGTTTGTTGCAGCTCTATTCACAACCAAGCTGCCCATCAAAGCTGGACTGGATTTAAAAAATGTGGTACATATACACAATGGAATATTATGAAGCCCTAAAGAAATACAAACATATGGATTTTGCAGCAACGTGGTTGGATTTAGAGTCTATCATACTCAGTGATCTAGTACAAAAACCAAGAGCAGAATACCATATGTTCTCACTCATAAGCAAACCTTGAACAATTATCATAATACTATGAGAAGGGGATTGGAGGTAGTGGGAAACTGCCAGTGGAAGAGGGGTGGGATTAGCAGTTGA
>NW_007218856.1:0-3694 GCF_000164805.1 Carlito syrichta | reverse complement strand
CATGACCATATTATCTAAAGTAATCTACAGATTCAATACAATTCCCATCAAACCACCAATGTCATTTTTCACAAAATTAGAAAAAAAAATTCTAAAATTAATATGGAAGAAGAGAGCCAGAATAGCCAAAACAATCCTAAGCAAAAAGAACAAAGGTGAAGGCATCACATTACCTGACTTTAAATTATACTACCAGACTGTAGTAACCAAAACAGCATGGTACTGGTACAAGAGCAGACATGTGGACCAATGGAGCAGAATAGAGAATCCAGAAATAAACTCAAATACCTACAACCCATCTATCTTTGACAAAGTAGAAAAAAATCATACACTGGAGAAAGAACTCCTTATTCAGCAAGTGGGATTGGGAAAACTGGAAAGCTACACGCAGAAACATGAAACTTGATCCCTGTCTCTCCCTATATACAAAAATTAATTCAAGATGGATTAAAGACTTAAACATCAGATCTGAAACCATAACAATTTTAGAAAAAATTTTTTAAAAACTAGGAAAAATTTCTGGACATCCGCCTAGGCAAAGAATTTATGGTTAAAAGCCCCAAAGCAAAACAAAAATAAATGAATGAGAATGAGATTTAATTAAACCAAAAAGCTTCTGCAGAGTAAAAGAATAATCAAGAACCAATGAGCAAATAAGTAACCTACAGAGAAGATATTTACAAACTATACATCTGATAAATAACTATATCCAGAATCTACAAAGACTCAATTCAGAGTAAAAGTAAATAACACCATCAAAAAGTGGGCTAATGACATGAACAGACATCTCTCAAAAGAAGATATACAAATGGCTAACAAACACAAGAAAAAAATGCTGAATATCATTCATCAACAGAAAATTGCAAATTAAAACCATAATGAGATACCACCTTACACCAGTAAAAATAGCCATTATTAAAAACTAACAAACAAAAATAGCAAAACAAAAATAGATGCTGGAGTGGTTTTAAAGAAAAGGGAACGCTTATACACTGTTGGTGGGAGTGTAAATTAGTACCATCTCCATGGAAAGCAGTATGGGTATTTCTCAAACAACTAACAGTTGATCTACTATTTGATCCAGCAATTCCACTACTTGGTATCTACCCAAAAGAACAGAGATCATTATATGAAAAAGACACCAGCACTCTCATGTTCATCACAGCACAATTCACAACTGCAGAATTATGGAATCAAATGATCAGTGGATAATGAAAATGTGGTATACGTACACTATGGAATATATTCAGCTATCAAAAATACTGTCTTTTGCATCAACTTAGATGAGCTGGAGAACATTATCATAAGCAACAGAAAACATTGTCATGAGGAACAGAAAACCAAACATCATATGTTCTCATTCTATAAGTGGGTGTGAAACTAAGGGTATGTAAAGGAACAGAGAATGGTACAATGGACACTGGAGTCTCAGAAAGGGGAGCAGGGCAAGGGGTGGAGGGACAGAAAATTACCTATTGGGTACAATAAGCACAGGCGGGGGTGGTGGGTACTCTAGAGTCACAAAAACTATTTGTACCCCTGAAAGGTATGGAAGTTAAAAAAAGAAAAAAATAGAAACAGCTAGGAGATTTATTTATCACATGTAATTCTAGACAATCTTTCTTCTTAGAGAAAAGTCAAATGAATATTTGATGATCTATTATAATTATTTTATGAAGCTATTTATTCAATGCCAAACACTGACTAAGAATGTCAATGCAAAAACGAATAGGACAGGATATTATCCTTAAGGGACTTGCAGTCTTACATAGGTACAAGCAGGTCACTGTAATAATGAGTTGTAAGTATTATAATGAAAGTAAGTAAGTGATATGGGATCACTTAAAAAGGACATTTTTGCTATTTGGGAGTTTAGAGATGGCATCATGAAGATGATACCAGAGTTGAAAGTTGAAAAGGTAAGATTTAAACATAGAGCAGAAATTCATGATGGGCTTCTAGGCAGGGGAAGAGGGGACGCTAAGTAGCACACTGAATAGAGAAAAACTTTGAAATTCCAGAGCATCTAAAATTGTGGTTCATGGAAACTGTTTAGATGGTGCTGGATGTGTAAATAATAAACGCCTATTCAAGGAAGGCCATATATGATAGGCTAATGCAGTTATTAGATCTGTGTGTGTGTGCACTTTGAGGGAGTTGTGCTTTTGTGTCAAAGAAGCTAAGGAGATGATCTGTGGTTATTGGAAGATCACTTGACTTAATGATGTCTGTATTTAAGTTGATCAGTCCAACTTCAAAATGCAAGATGAATTTAAGAGAGTAAAAACTGTAAACCTGGGAGTAAGTCTACAAAAATCAAGTCTTACATTTTTTCCTATATACTTTAAAAATCCTTAAAAATGTAGCTCTAAATGGTTTCTGCATATTAATTTATTAATTTTAATTGCCAAATAAAAATGTATATATTTATTGCATACAACATACTATTTTGAAATATGGATTTAGGTTTAAGTGCAGAGACACAACACATTTATTCCTTTACACATTCATTCACTCATTCAACCAATGTTACATATTAAAGAATTATGATGCACTCAATTGCGTGAGAATTTGTGATTACACAATTGTGAACTAGGCACTGCCTTCACACACTTCACATTATAGGGAAAGAGACAAACATGAAGCAGCCCAAACAGTTTAAGTACGTCATCATAAAAAGCACTACGAAGGAAAAGTATTGGATGCCCTGATATTTGGAAGACTTACTCTAACATGAAGGAAGTTGGATTAGAAAGAATTCTTTCTTAAAAAAAATCAAAGTTTATTAATACAAAGAATAATTTAAGGCATGACAAATAAAAGACAAAATCATGTAAAAAAAATCTAAGGATGCTCAAACTGACGATCTTCTGTAAAGCAAAAAGAAACCATCAAGAGAGCAAGGAGACAGCCCACAGAATTGGAAAAAATATTTTGCCAACTGTATATCTGACAAAGGTCTAAGGGTCTACAAGGAACTCAAATGTGCTGAAAGGAAAAAAACCAAACAGCCCATTAAAAAGTGGGCAAAAGACATGAATAGACACTTCTCAAAAAAAATGTACAGGTAGCCAACAGACACATGAAAAGGTGCTCAGTCTCATTCATCATCAGAGAAACGCATATCAAAAGCACATTGAGATACCACCTAACTCCAGGAAGAATGACCATCATTAATAAAACAAACAATAACTGATGCTGGCAAGGATGCAGAGAAAAAGGAATGCTTCTGCACTGCTGGTGGCACGCCAACTAGTGCAACCTCTTTAAGAGAGTGTGGTGATTTCTGAAAGAACTAGAAATTGACCTTCCATATGACCCAGCAACCCCTCTATTGGGAATATACCCGGAGGAACTCAAGTCATTCTATCAAAAAGATACCCGCACATGCATGTTTGTTGCAGCTCTATTCACAACCAAGCTGCCCATCAAAGCTGGACTGGATTTTAAAAATGTGGTACATATACAGAATGGAATATTATGAAGCCCTAAAGAAATACAAACATATGGATTTTGCAGCAACGTGGTTGGATTTAGAGTCTATCATACTCAGTGATCTAGTACAAAAACCAAGAGCAGAATACCATATGTTCTCACTCATAAGCAAACCTTGAACAATTATCATAATACTATGAGAAGGGGATTGGAGGTAGTGGGAAACTGCCAGTGGAAGAGGGGTGGGATTAGCAGTTGA
>NW_007218855.1:0-5559 GCF_000164805.1 Carlito syrichta | reverse complement strand
AGAGCCAGAATAGCCAAAACAATCCTAAGCAAAAAGAACAAAGGTGAAGGCATCACATTACCTGACTTTAAATTATACTACCAGACTGTAGTAACCAAAACAGCATGGTACTGGTACAAGAGCAGACATGTGGACCAATGGAGCAGAATAGAGAATCCAGAAATAAACTCAAATACCTACAACCAATCTATCTTTGACAAAGTAGAAAAAAATCATACACTGGAGAAAGAACTCCTTATTCAGCAAGTGGGATTGGGAAAACTGGAAAGCTACACGCAGAAACATGAAACTTGATCCCTGTCTCTCCCTATATACAAAAATTAATTCAAGATGGATTAAAGACTTAAACATCAGATCTGAAACCATAACAATTTTAGAAAAAATTTTTAAAAACTAGGAAAAATTTCTGGACATCCGCCTAGGCAAAGAATTTATGGTTAAAAGCCCCAAAGCAAAACAAAAATAAATGAATGAGAATGAGATTTAATTAAACCAAAAAGCTTCTGCAGAGTAAAAGAAATAATCAAGAACCAATGAGCAAATAAGTAACCTACAGAGAAGATATTTACAAACTATACATCTGATAAATAACTAATATCCAGAATCTACAAAGAACTCAATTCAGAAGTAAAAAGTAAATAACACCATCAAAAAGTGGGCTAATGACATGAACAGACATCTCTCAAAAGAAGATATACAAATGGCTAACAAACACAAGAAAAAAATGCTGAATATCATTCATCAACAGAAAATTGCAAATTAAAACCATAATGAGATACCACCTTACACCAGTAAAAATAGCCATTATTAAAAACTAACAAACAAAAATAGCAAAACAAAAATAGATGCTGGAGTGGTTTTAAAGAAAAGGGAACGCTTATACACTGTTGGTGGGAGTGTAAATTAGTACCATCTCCATGGAAAGCAGTATGGGTATTTCTCAAACAACTAACAGTTGATCTACTATTTGATCCAGCAATTCCACTACTTGGTATCTACCCAAAAGAACAGAGATCATTATATGAAAAAGACACCAGCACTCTCATGTTCATCACAGCACAATTCACAACTGCAGAATTATGGAATCAAATGATCAGTGGATAATGAAAATGTGGTATACGTACACTATGGAATATATTCAGCTATCAAAAATACTGTCTTTTGCATCAACTTAGATGAGCTGGAGAACATTATCATAAGCAACAGAAAACATTGTCATGAGGAACAGAAAACCAAACATCATATGTTCTCATTCTATAAGTGGGTGTGAAACTAAGGGTATGTAAAGGAACAGAGAATGGTACAATGGACACTGGAGTCTCAGAAAGGGGAGCAGGGCAAGGGGTGGAGGGACAGAAAATTACCTATTGGGTACAATAAGCACAGGCGGGGGTGGTGGGTACTCTAGAGTCACAAAAACTATTTGTACCCCTGAAAGGTATGGAAGTTAAAAAAAGAAAAAAATAGAAACAGCTAGGAGATTTATTTATCACATGTAATTCTAGACAATCTTTCTTCTTAGAGAAAAGTCAAATGAATATTTGATGATCTATTATAATTATTTTATGAAGCTATTTATTCAATGCCAAACACTGACTAAGAATGTCAATGCAAAAACGAATAGGACAGGATATTATCCTTAAGGGACTTGCAGTCTTACATAGGTACAAGCAGGTCACTGTAATAATGAGTTGTAAGTATTATAATGAAAGTAAGTAAGTGATATGGGATCACTTAAAAAGGACATTTTTGCTATTTGGGAGTTTAGAGATGGCATCATGAAGATGATACCAGAGTTGAAAGTTGAAAAGGTAAGATTTAAACATAGAGCAGAAATTCATGATGGGCTTCTAGGCAGGGGAAGAGGGGACGCTAAGTAGCACACTGAATAGAGAAAAACTTTGAAATTCCAGAGCATCTAAAATTGTGGTTCATGGAAACTGTTTAGATGGTGCTGGATGTGTAAATAATAAACGCCTATTCAAGGAAGGCCATATATGATAGGCTAATGCAGTTATTAGATCTGTGTGTGTGTGCACTTTGAGGGAGTTGTGCTTTTGTGTCAAAGAAGCTAAGGAGATGATCTGTGGTTATTGGAAGATCACTTGACTTAATGATGTCTGTATTTAAGTTGATCAGTCCAACTTCAAAATGCAAGATGAATTTAAGAGAGTAAAAACTGTAAACCTGGGAGTAAGTCTACAAAAATCAAGTCTTACATTTTTTCCTATATACTTTAAAAATCCTTAAAAATGTAGCTCTAAATGGTTTCTGCATATTAATTTATTAATTTTAATTGCCAAATAAAAATGTATATATTTATTGCATACAACATACTATTTTGAAATATGGATTTAGGTTTAAGTGCAGAGACACAACACATTTATTCCTTTACACATTCATTCACTCATTCAACCAATGTTACATATTAAAGAATTATGATGCACTCAATTGCGTGAGAATTTGTGATTACACAATTGTGAACTAGGCACTGCCTTCACACACTTCACATTATAGGGAAAGAGACAAACATGAAGCAGCCCAAACAGTTTAAGTACGTCATCATAAAAAGCACTACGAAGGAAAAGTATTGGATGCCCTGATATTTGGAAGACTTACTCTAACATGAGGAATTGGATTAGAAAGAATTCTTTCTTAAAAAAAATCAAAGTCTTATTAATACAAGATAATTTAAGGCATGACAAATAAAGACAAATCATGTAAAAAAAATCTAAGGATGCTCAAACTGACGATCTTCTGTAAAGCAAAAGAAACCATCAAGAGAGCAAGGAGACAGCCCACAGAATTGGAAAAAATATTTGCCAACTGTATATCTGACAAAGGTCTAAGGGTCTACAAGGAACTCAAATGTGCTGAAAGGAAAAAAACCAAACAGCCCATTAAAAAGTGGGCAAAAGACATGAATAGACACTTCTCAAAAAAAAATGTACAGGTAGCCAACAGACACATGAAAAGGTGCTCAGTCTCATTCATCATCAGAGAAACGCATATCAAAAGCACATTGAGATACCACCTAACTCCAGGAAGAATGACCATCATTAATAAAACAAACAATAACTGATGCTGGCAAGGATGCAGAGAAAAAGGAATGCTTCTGCACTGCTGGTGGAACGCCAACTAGTGCAACCTCTTTAAGAGAGTGTGGTGATTTCTGAAAGAACTAGAAATTGACCTTCCATATGACCCAGCAACCCCTCTATTGGGAATATACCCGGAGGAACTCAAGTCATTCTATCAAAAAGATACCCGCACATGCATGTTTGTTGCAGCTCTATTCACAACCAAGCTGCCCATCAAAGCTGGACTGGATTTAAAAAATGTGGTACATATACACAATGGAATATTATGAAGCCCTAAAGAAATACAAACATATGGATTTTGCAGCAACGTGGTTGGATTTAGAGTCTATCATACTCAGTGATCTAGTACAAAAACCAAGAGCAGAATACCATATGTTCTCACTCATAAGCAAACCTTGAACAATTATCATAATACTATGAGAAGGGGATTGGAGGTAGTGGGAAACTGCCAGTGGAAGAGGGGTGGGATTAGCAGTTGAGGGAAACTGCCAGGGGAGGGAGGGGCACACCTCATCAACAAGGGTACCTAGTAATGAACATTTGTATACCTAACCCTGAATTGTACCCCACATTTTTAAAATAGAAAAAAACTAAGGATGCTAATGGTCCTTATATGGATTAATTAGCATTTTTTAAAGAAATAAAATTTTATTTCTTTCAAATCTATCCAACAATCAAGCTAAATGTTAGAATTTGCTTATACTGCTCCAAAAATGCTTCCGTGAAATATTAAGAAATATTGTGGAAAAATTGTAGCTCGTAATATGGAAAAGATCTGCTAAGCAATTTTGAATATCTAAATGCAGTCATTTTAGGTGGGCTACTATCTCTGCTTTCAATCTTTCTATATATACTAATCAGCTTAACAAATCCTTGGTGATATGAAGGCAGCACAATAGACAATTATTTTCCAAAATAATAGGGTTTCATTAGAAACTTTTCCCTGCTTAACAACAAGTAGAATACTCTATTAAAGTGACATTTGAGACTTTTAAAAGGGAAAATGAAAAAATAAAAGGGAAAAAATTCTTCCTAGCTAAGAGATAACTTCAGGGAATTGGATTAATAAATCCTAGGATACGAGAAACACTGATATATGGGAATGTCTGTTTCTCTAGGCAAAAAATAATATTTTTAAAACGTATACTGACTAGGAACAAAACATAAGATTATACAGAATGCCAACTTCAAGATATTTTATTGGGTTTATATTACTCATTCCTATTTCTCAGAGACTGACAGGATAGTGTTGATAGAGCAATCTAATAAAAAGCTCTGAAAGTTAAAAAAAAAGAAAGTAGGGAAGTCAGCATAAAGCTACCATTCAAACTATATAGAACAAATCAATTTGTCTCAATTTATGAAGAAATCAGATGGGAAAGGAAAACGAATCCTTCCTCCATCTGCCATACTGAAATAAGTTGTGTGGAACTTAGAAAAGAGAGATGCCCATAAACAGGTCAAAAGGTTTCATGAGTGGAATTCCAAGAAATAATTTCATCAATCTAATAAGCTGACAGGAAAATTGGCTTAATTAAATACCTCAACATATTAAATTAATAATAAGCTTCTACTTATTTAAGATTGAGAAGTAAAATATAAATGTCAAAATCAGACACTGCATGTTGAAAGACACATGGGATGGGATGGGAATGAGGAGGAAAAGCATGGGTTGTATAGCCATCTGGCAAACAAATGCCCGGGATGAAGGCGCTTACCTTTACTCAAAATGTGACATATTTGGACTCTGGGCCAAGTTCTATCCACTTTTTCAAAGAGAAACTGGGAATCTGGATGTTTATGCAGAATTTTCAATTTTTACATGTTGACAAATCATTTAAAATACATCAACCTATAATAGCCAAATAAATATGAGCTACTTCTGGACTACACACCTGTGGTTTATAATGTCTGACACACATATTCATTTTGATATGAAATTAAAATAAATTAATTTTTATTGCAATGAAACAAAAGAGAGCCGGGCTTCGTCGCTCAGCCTGTAATCCCGCGCCTTTGGGCGGCTGAGGGGAGTGGATTGCCTGAGCCCGCGGGTTCGAGACCTGCCTGGGCAGGGAGACCTCGTCTCTACAATAAATCCCCCCCCCCAAAAAAATCAGTCGGGCGTGGTAGCGCGCGCCTGTAATTCCAGCTACCTGGAAGGCTGAGGCGGAAGGATCGCCGGAGCCCAGCAGGTCGAGGCTGCGGTGGCCGGGAGCGGCCACTGCACTCCAGTCTGGGCGACAGAGTGAGACTCCAACTCAAAAAAAAATAATAAATAATTAAAGGGAAAACATAATTGCAATTGGTATTTGAGTTACAAGATTGCAACACACTGTTTCCATGCTTCTAATTTATAAATAGTTTTTAGAAATGGCTTACAAAATACAAATAAATAACCAACTTTTCATTTTATTTTATTTTATTTGAGTTGTAGTCTCACTCTTGTCGCCCAGGC
>NW_007218854.1:0-3990 GCF_000164805.1 Carlito syrichta | reverse complement strand
CACACACACACACACACACACAACCTTCTTAAATAAAATAAATAATTAAAATTCTCAAACTTGATAATTTTCTGGAATTTACACATATTAATATGCTGTGGACTGAATGTCTGTATCTCCCACCCAAAGGTCATATGTTGAAACCTTGTCTTCCAGGGTGGTGGTATTAGGAGAAGGGGCCTTTGTGAGGGGCTGGGTTCACAAGGCCAGAGGCCCCTTGGATGGATTGGTGACCCTAAAAGATTAGTGACACAGGAGCATGACCTTTCTCTCTGCCACATGAGAACACAGGGAGAAGGCACCGTCTGCAAGCCAGGAAGAGAAGTCCTCACCGGGGCTCGAACTGGCTGGTGCCTGGATCTTGGACTTCCAGCCCTCAGAGCTGTGAGAAATAAATGGGTGATGTTTGAGTCACCCAGTCTAGGATATATTTGTTATAGCAGCCCAAATGTACTAAGATACCACATATGTGTAGGGGATCCATTGAACATCCCTAAGTTGCATGCACAGACTGTTTGTCTCTGAAGGAGGGAAATGGGATTAAAGACAGGCACAGGAGGAGATTTTAAAAAGTGAGACAAAGGAGACCCTTAGGGGGCAGGTCTTAACATGTGCTCCTAAAGCCAAAAGCTTGACTGGGTTTAGTCACAGATGAAGAGTGGAAAACACAGCACACTGCTGGAAGCAGTAAACATGTCCCCCAAAATGATTGACTCCCACGATGAGGGGAAACACTCTCTCTGGTTCTCTGGACTGCACTTCTGTCTCAACTCCATGTCCCCTCCCTGCTGGGTCCCGGGGACAGCCAGTATCCTAATGGCAACATCTCTGCCACTTAACCACCTGGAGCCAGCCTCAATGTTCTCTGTCTTCCCTGGACTCTGCAGTAAAGACTGTAGTAGTGTCAGAAGGTGTGAGTTGGGGGTGGATGGTATTTCATTGAGTTGAGGTCTTACCTCTGCTGGTTGCATCTTGCATTGCAGCCATATCATATTAAAAGCATGTAGCAGTAAATGCACACGTGGCCAAAGCTGTTTCTTCGTAATATTCCCAGAGGAAGAGTCTTCATAATTTAGGCGCATACAGTCAGCATTCATGAAGGCATCTCTCCTGTATGGCACCATCTGCAGTCAGGAAGCAGAGAGCACACTTCCTGGAGGAGATGTGAATAATGGGTGCTCAAAGCCTGTGGGCAAAAGCCCTCTTGGCCTTGTTTATTCTATTTTAAGACCCTAATTCTTCAGATGCATAGCACTGTAGGATCTGACCCCTTTGTGACCCAGGACCCTGGAACACTGGAGTTAAACAGAGGAAGAAAACACAGGTGTAGCTTGGGGAGAGAGGCACCCAGAGAGAGAACGAAGAAGATGCTGCCCCCCCAAGGAGTGTTTAATTAACCACTGACTCGATGCAAAAAGCACAGGCATTTCCATCTCTCCCTGGGACTCAGCTACCCACAGTCCGGGAAGAGTGAGATTTCTTTCTGGCAATGGATTGGACCCCGGTGTCTTCTCAGATGGAGTAAGCACAAAATCCAAGGATTAAAACAACATATGTTACATAGTCCTTTACAGCTTGCCAGACTCTTCCAGACATATGATCTTATTTGATCTCCACAGAGTCAGGAAGTTTGTGGCTTGTCTGAAACACACAGTATGTGGTAAGGCTGAGATTGGAGCAGTTTCCATTTCCAAATGCTGACACCACGATGCACAGTGAAAAGCAACGTTGTGATGCGTGGCAGTAACCACACACATTCACACACTTCTGCCAAGAAACCCAGTTCTGGATCAGATTGTAAGTGGTAATGCAAAGTCACTTTAAGAATAAGGGAAACTCAATTAATGGACTATAATCTGTTCAAGAGGATTAGCATATCAAAAGAAAGAATGTGTCAATAAGACTTAACAGAAATAAGCTGGGTTCATTCAAGTTGTCTGGGCTCCCGTGACAAAGAACGTCTGGGTTTGTGGAGTTCATAGAAGCCACCGTGTGGAGATAGGCAGAGGGGCCCAATAGTACCTCATGCTATTGAAACTTCAAAATGGATAATGAGTTCCCTTTGCTCTGCAATCCTGCCGAGGAAGTGATCACCCAGGCATTTGATTTCCTGTGTAGCTTTTCTCCAGTGAGAGGGTGTGCCCCTAAAAATCTCCTGTCCTTAAGACAATTCTATTCCACTTCATAAGTCACTCTGTAAGTTACTCTGGTTTTGACTGAGGCCATCAGAGTCTACCATGTTCTCCATGCTGTGGTCATGGCAGCTGCCCGGCCTCACCGTACTCTTCAGAGTTGATCTTTCCTTTTAAGCATCTACACTGACACCTAAGATTTTAGGAGACTGATTGTGTCAATGATGGGTAGGAAACCTCTCAGGAAAGGAAAGACTATTTTAACTACTGCAGTTCACAAAGTAGTTAAGGAAAAAATAGAGGCGGTCAAACAGATTGTGGTCAGACCTTTGCAGTTGGGGAAAGAGACTTCAGGGTGGAACTCAGCACTGTTTCCCGTGTGGACAGACCCCTGGGACTCTGTTGTAGGAGCACGAGTGGAAATCACTAAGAGAGGACACCAGGGGCAGGGGTCTCTTGGTAAACTGACCTAATGGGATTCCTACTAACAGCAGGCCAAGGACTTAGATGCCAAGGACAGAGTGTGAGGAATGTGATCAGTTATTATGGAGGGTGGGTGATTCTCTGGAAACTGACTTGGCAGTCAGTTGGCTACGTGGGCTCAGATGGGCCAAGGACCAGGTCTGGTCAGGGAGAGGCTCAGAGGAGCCTGTGTGACACTGGGTCAAGGAGAGCCTTTGTTGGTGTGGAGCAAGCCGGAGTCTCTCTTTGTGTGGAATTTCAAGTCTTCTAACACCTCAAATCATTTCTACTATTTCAAACCATTTGCCCATTTTTATTATTTTACTTCAGTCTCCAAGAGTTGATACAATTAACCCAGCCATTCCCTCTCAAGTGTGCATTAGGCTGTCCAGTTTTACTGCTTGTATAGATAAATATAAGGTCATGCTTTTTCTTCTGTGGCTTTTCCTCAAGATAATTTTCCAGGAGAGGGGTTCATGCATTAAGCACATGTGAGTCTTTGTGGTTCCTGGATTATCAGACAGGCTTTTATAAAGGGATGGAGCCAATTTAGAAGGCAGTTAACACTTTATTGCCTTCTAGAGTAATCTAGTGTCCTCTAACCTTGTCATCCTTGGGTGTTATAATTTAAAACACTAATTTAGCAAGTGCAAACATTTACCACAGGTTTACTTCATTTGCATTTCTTTAATTACCATGGATAATTCTGTTTTCCATTTCATTTTGTGTGAATTTTCTGCAGCCTTTTTAAATGGGCTAGTTGTTTATTTTATTAAACTCTAGAGTACTTAGATATAAGCATGGCCTAAGGCATAAATGATGTGACTGTTACAAGATGCATAACACGTTGGAGTGACAGCAAGGGTCAGGGACTTTTCAGTCACTTTCAAAATCTTCTGATTGGAAATTTAAGTATTCTGAAGGTCTGTAGATAAATCTCTCATATAATAATTTAAGATTCTTTCTGAAATGCTTTGCAAAAAGTGGTCCTCATTCAAAGTAGAATGACCAAAAAAGTAATGAAATAAAAATAATACTAATGGCAATGCATACATTTTTATTAATATTTTATTAAGTTAATTTACTTATTCTATATTGCAAATTACCTCTCTGGTTAACATCTACAGATGTCTATTCATCTCAAACATTTTATAGTTTCATATCCAGAAATTAGTAAATTGGCACTATTGCTCTTAAAATTATTATTTTGAGGACCTTAGTCACATTAATTTACTTTTTCTAGGCCCTACCTAATATAAAAAAATGACAAGCTTTATTTTCTGGAGAGTCAGGGAAATGACTGAAACTTGGAACAATGTATACAGAGCTATAACGGTATTTTCATATGTTGGACAGGAAATTATTTTTTCACATACTGAGCTACTTCTTATGAATT
>NW_007218853.1:0-778 GCF_000164805.1 Carlito syrichta | reverse complement strand
AAATAAAGCTAAAATTTTGTGAGACACTTCACTGGGTACATTCACACTAAAATAGTGCATATTTTTGTTCAGTGCTATGTAACTTCCCATATGACTACATTCATTAGACTACATAGGCTGGGATTCAAACCACCAAATAATTATTCACAGATTATAAGCAAAATACTTTGAGGATTTTATATATTCTGTGATGAAGAGTGATGTTATAATTTTAGTTTTATATTAGTGCATTCTCAAGTGAGCAAATGTGTTTCAATGTATTTAACAAAATATTCTTTTGTTTCTTTCATTTTTAGTTGATGTGTAATAACTATATACATTCATGGGACAGAGAATGATTTTGATACAGGTATACAATAAGAAATTATCAAATCAGGGTAATTAGCATATTTATTGCCTCAAATATGTAGCATTTCTTCCTACTGCGGACATTCAAAACCCTCTTCGAACTTTCTGAAAATATACAATGAATATTTATAAAATAAAGTAAAAGAAAGCTAAAATTTTGTGAGACACTTCACTGGGTACATTCACACTGAAATAGCGCATAGTTTTGTTCAGTGCTATGTAACTTCCCATATGACTGTTCATTAGACTACATAGGCTGGGATTCAAATCACCAAATAATTGTTCACAGATTATAAGCAAAATACTTACACATTCACACTGAAATAGTGCATTTTTTATTCAATACTATGTAACTTCCCATATGGGTGTTCATACAAGCCATATTTACCCTACGATTGGCTCACAAACACAACATGATAGCTAGATGGTA